>NC_088241.1:28124803-28424803 GCF_036934945.1 Oncorhynchus masou masou | reverse complement strand
TGAAAAAGCAAAGTATTCTCTGAAGTGATTAATTTGGGGTGTTATTAGAAAACAATAGCCTACATTAACATACAAAAATGATGATAAGATTCAATTGACAATTCAATTGAAGTTTGCTTCCGAATTTCACATTTCTCCCCATAGGA
This sequence comes from Oncorhynchus masou masou, assembly GCF_036934945.1. NCBI lineage: Eukaryota > Metazoa > Chordata > Actinopteri > Salmoniformes > Salmonidae > Oncorhynchus > Oncorhynchus masou. Next base: position 28,424,657 of record NC_088241.1, on the reverse strand, counting down.
ATTAAAATACATAGGCTATATTTCGAGTCTTATCTAATAGTAAAAATTTACAACATTTAAAGTACAGGGCAAAATTATAGTATTATAGGCTACTGAACGGTATTTTGCACATCGAAAGTGTATAAAATCCAAAAGGACAGTGTGTGTGTGTGAGAGAGAGAGAGAGAGAGAGAGAGAGAGAGAGAGAGAGAGAGAGAGAGGGAGAGAGGGAGAGACCGAAAGAGGTAATTGCCAGCTGTTGTATTATGATCATAGGCTTAGCCTACAATATTCAGGCTACTGTCTCAACAATTATATCTTACTAACATGGAAATAAATTGATTCAAACAGGCGACACCTTATCATATTAGGCATAATGGGCAAATCTAAATAATTAATTATTATGGAAGTTGTTATGGTAGTTATTCTGCTAAATTTGCATCTGTTGATTATTGATGTTAAGAGTGAAGATGGTTATTATACAGTAAATTATAATGCACCCTTTCTGCTCAGAAATGAAGTGTCAGTCGTAGTTTGACTCAGCTCGACTTTTGAATGGGCACTGAAAAACAAGAGAGAAGGCCAGTGGATCTGGCCTCTTTGTGAGAATGTGAACCCTCCTCCTCCCACTCCCTCTCCTGAACACTGTACACCCTAAGTGAATCTGACTGCAATTATTTCTTTTTATCTTGCAGACGATCTCTTGCACTCTCCTTTGCGAAGACAAAAGTATCTGTTTGATGTCTCAACCCTTTCAGACAAAGAGGAGTTGGTTGGAGCTGAATTAAGGATATTTAGAAAAGTACCCGGGGATTTGCAAACGTCCCCGACAGGTCTCTATGACATTCAATTACTCTCCTGTCGATCAGAACGGCTACTGGATGCAAGATCCCTTGATCCTCTGGATTCCCAAAAACCACGATGGGAGGTTTTGAACGTGTGGGAAATGTTTAAAAACCGGCATCACTCTGCCCAGGGGAGCCAGCTTTGTCTCCAGCTCAAGGGCACTCTTGGTAAATCAGAAATGGAAATCGATTTAAAACAGATGGGATTTGACAGAACCGGTCGAACTCAGCAAGAGAAGGCCATCTTGGTGGTTTACACCAGGTCCAAGAAAAGGGAGAACCTGTTCAACGAAATGAAAGAGAAGATCAGGTCTCGTGGATCGGGGAGCAGGTCGGAGGAGGAGAGGGGCCTGCGGTTCAAAGCCAGGCGCCGACGGAGGACTGCATTGAACAATCGGCATGGGAAAAGACATGGAAAAAAGTCCAAATCTAGATGCAGCAAAAAGGCTCTGCACGTTAATTTCAAAGAGCTAGGGTGGGATGACTGGATCATTGCGCCATTGGATTACGAGGCGTACCACTGCGAGGGCGTGTGCGACTTCCCTTTGAGATCGCATTTAGAGCCAACAAACCATGCCATCATTCAAACTCTCATGAATTCAATGGATCCCAATAGCACACCTCCTAGCTGTTGTGTTCCCACCAAACTCAGTCCCATCAGCATTCTTTACATAGACTCCGGCAATAACGTTGTGTACAAACAGTATGAGGACATGGTGGTAGAGCAGTGTGGCTGCAGGTAGCGTCATTTTCTTCTGCGTATTTAAATCCCGCAAAATCAAAGATAAGTCACTCGGTCCAGGTCAGGATATGAAAGCTGTGGCATATCTTAAGCATATATACCCATGCGTTCTTGCCATATCATGGTGCGCCTAAACTTCACTCAAAAGGGATCCGCGAGAGACATCATTTGTAGCGTAGGCCTATGCAAGCATATTTATTTTTGATCAAATTTAAACTCCGTACAATCTCACATAGCCTTAGATGTCCAATTGTTGTGTTAAACTAATACCTACTCCTGGCCTACATTTGCGTCCATCTGATATGTTTTTCAAGAGCGTAGTCTATTGTTTTGCGAGGCCCGGACATGGTAGGGAGGGCGTCATAAACCATTAGTCCGCAGTAGAGGAGTGGGTATCAACATACTAGTGATGTGCTATTATTTGTAATTTTTCTGAGCAGACTTTGAATTCTTGATGTTCCATCATTGGATTCTGTCCGAAATGGGCACAGTGGAATGCACCTGTTCAAACTAGGCCGCAGTCACGGGATAGCCCTTGTGCATTGTTGCAGCTCCCTGCAACGATCTTGTAAAGAGGACTCATTTGTAGCGGGTGTTTCCAGGCTCACTGCCAGTGTCCAGCTGAAACTATCGAGCTCTTCTGATGCGTTATCAATCGGCCCTAGCACCCCCCCCTCTCTCAAATCTCTCTCTTTCAAATCTATTTCTTTCTCTCTCGCTCTCTCTCTCTCTCTCTCTCTCTCTCTCTCTAAAAAGTGAATGTAATCTACCAAACACACAATGGGCGCTGAGGAAAAGAGATAGCGCAGATATGCCTACAAGAGATTTCCCCGTGCGTCCTGTTTCATCAGAATGGAGTGCGAGCTCGAGTCATCACAGCCCTCGGGCAACGAATGCAAGACTAAACAGACGATTCTTAACATGGACATGGACATAGGCATTCGTATTGTGCCTGCCATTGACAGCTGACTGTATTTCGATGACTTGCTGAAGGCACACTGAAAAGCAGTTGGACCCGTTTGCGCACAGGAGCACGTGGGGACACCAAAGGCCACGTTAAATAATCAAGACAAACATTTGCATCTTCAACGTCTGCATCTTTACTAAAGGCACTTCCACAACTGACTGCGCCAATGTCATGTAGTCAGGAAGAACACCTTTTTTCATGATAATCGACTGACCAGAAAAGACTCGCAAACGAGATATTTAAATGCACATTAGCTTTGAATGCACTGCTGTTCGTTATTTGAGCTGTAAATATTTGTATAGTTAAAACTTTACAAGTGCAACTTATGGAGAAATGACAAAAGGCATTTCTTTGTAAATGTACATACTTTAAATGCACTCAAATCGTTATAATAATTATTCTATAATAATTTTATTAATTGTGATGTACAGAGTTTCATGATAATCATATATTTCTTACATTGACGAGAGTAATTTAAGCTGTATAAAAAAAATGTTGAGGGTGAAAATACCATTATTGATGTCTACCTCATAATTACCTAGGTTCTGAGTTCTGAGGTGCATTCAACTGTGTTAAATTCTTTTTAAATGATATATGAAATTATACATTTATATAGGCCAATATATATATATAATATCCAATAATGGATATTATTCCACACTATTACTGTCCTAATAAAGTGAAGAAAAAAACATCCAACACTCTTGTGCTTCGGATGACTTAACTCCCCCCTATAATTAATTTCCCAGAAATCTGTGAGTTGATCCTCTGTGACAGAGAGAAAACATCGTTTTTAGGTGATTTATAACTCTGCTTGTTTCTAATGAAGTTACAGATATGAATCACACTAATTACAGTACCTAACGTTATTGTACATATCATGCTAAATCAAGTGGTCTACATGGATTTGTTTTGAATAATGGGGAAAATTCACACCTCAATCAGGCCTTTGTGCATTTTTTCATGTTGACCAAAATAAGAAGTGAGAAGAATGTCTCCTTTGATCATTGGATTATATTAACTATGGAAAAATAATCACTTGTTTTACCCTTTCTTTCAAAGCCTGTATATAAGCAGATATGCTGTTTGTTTGTATAGTGTTCTGTTGCTCAACCCTATCTATGCATATTTCATTCATATCAGTCTTATCGGATCACAATGAATCCATGATGTACTTCCAAATTTTAACCATTAAATGTGCTTGAATTACAAAACTAGCTTTTAGCAAAGCATGGTGTTTTATTTCTAGCAGGGGATACAGATCATTCTACCCATATGTAGGATTATAGTTAGTGCTGCTGGTTACAGCACCGAAAGCGCTTGACATTGAGAGTTATAGTTGTTGTAGAACTCATGCAGTAGAACTCAGTGGTGGTGGCAATGGAGTTCAGCTTCCTTTAAAAATGTATGCAATGTAAACAAAGCATACATCTTTTTTGGTAGGTGTTGATATACGGTGCCTTCGGGAAGTATTCAGACCCATTGACTTTTTACACATTTTGTTACTATACAGTCTTATTCTAACATCGATAACATTGTTGTTTTCCCTCATCAATCTACTACACACAATACCCCATAATGACAAAGCAAAAACAGGTTTTTAGAAATGTTTGCTAATTTATAAAAAATAAAATATCGCATTTGCATAAGTATTTAGACCCTTTACTCAGTACTTTGTTGAAGCACCTTTGGCAGTGATTACAGCCTGGAGTCTTCTTGGGTATGACGCTACAAGCTTGGCACACCTGTATTTGGGTAGTTTCTCCCATTCTTCTCTGCAGATCCTAACAAGCTCTGTCAGGTTGGATGGGGAGCGTTACTGCACAGCTATTTTCTGGTTCCTCCAGAGATGTTTGATCGGGTTCAAGTCCAGGCTCTGGATGGGCCACTCAAGGACATTCATAGACTTGTCCCAAAGCCACTCCAGTGTTGTCTTGGCTGTGTCATTGTCCTGCTGGAAGATGAACCTTCGCCCCATTCAGAGGTCCTGAACACTCTGGAGTAGGTTTTCATCAAGGATCTCTCTGTACTTTTCTCCATTCAACTTTGCCTTGATCCTGACTTGTCTCCCAGTCCCGCTACTGAAAAACATCCCCACAGCATGATGCTGCCACCACCATGCTTCACCATAGGGATCGTGCCAGGTTTACTTCAGATGTGACGCTTGGCATTCAGGCCAAAGAGTTCAATCTTGGTTTCATCAGACCAGAGAATCTTGTTTCTCATGGTCTGAAAGTCCTTAGGTGCCTTTGCCAAACTCCAAGCAGGCTTTCATGTGCCTTTTACTGAATGAGTGGCTTCCATCTGGCCACTCTACCATAAAGACATGTTTGGTAGAGTGCTGCAGAGATAGTTGTCCTTCTGTATTTTTCTCCCATCTCCACAGAGGAACTCTGGAGCTCTGTTAGAGTGACCATCGGGTTCTTGGTCACCTCCCTGAAAAAAGGCCCTTCCTCCCCTGATTGCTCAGTTTGGCCTGGCGGCCAACACTGGAAGAGTCTTGGTGGTTTCAAACTTCTTCCATTTAAGAATGATGGAGGCCACTGTGTTCTTGGGGACCTTCAATGCTGGTTCCCTTCCCCAGATCTGTGCCTTGACACAAGCCTGTCTCAGAGCTCTATGGACAATTTATTTTATTTCACAGCTTGTTTTTTTCTCTGACATGCACTGTTAACTGTGGGACCTTATATAGACAGGTGTGTGCTTTCCAAATCATGTCCAATCAATGGAAATCATCACAGGTGGACTCCAATCAGTTGTTGAAACATCTGAAGGATGATCAATGGAAACAGGATGCACCTGAGCTCAATTTCGAGTCTCATACAAATAGTCTGAATACATATGTAAATAAGGTATTGCTGTTAGTGTTTTGAATACATTTGCAAACATTTCTAAAAACCTGTTTTCACTTCGTTATTATGGGCTATTGTGTGTAGATTGCTGAGATTTTTTATTTATTTAATCAATTTTAGAATAAGGCTGTAAGGTCACAAAATGTGGAAAAAGTCAAGGGGTCTGAATACTTTCTGAAGGCACTTTAGGCTATGATTGATCTAATGGTACTGTGTAGGTCATGAACTTATTGGAAGTCATAGGGCTCTCTAATTCAAGCCACAGGATAATTTAGTGTTTTCACTAACATGTAAACAGACAATGAGTGTCATTGTTCAGTGTTTTGCCGGCTCAGCGCGATGCTAAAACTATGTTAACATGTGGTGGCCATTCAAGTAGAAGGAAATGCATTGACTGTCACTGATATGGTACTGAATGGATGAACTGCAGCTATTTCCCAATGAATTAGCCACCCCCCTGGGTCATGTTTACTTAACACTTTAATGTTTCCCAATCTGAAGATGAAAAAAGTTTGAAAGCAGGGATTGCTTCCATATAGGCTATGGACCTTGGCCTGGAAACGATTAGGAAATGATTTTGAAATGTTATACGTTGTCCAGGTTCTTGTACAGTATCATGTCACTCCCAACATGGTCGCTGGGGGAAAGAGAGGACACTTAAGTGCACTCTTTAGTTGCCCCTGCAAATGACTGACACAGCAACCACTTCCCTGAGCAAAAACCAAATGGCCCTTCAGGCTATGTCTGTGTGTCAGCATTGAATAGCATCAGGATGCTATGTGGCTAATGCTAGGTCCACTAGGTCCATAGCATGTTGATACCTTACTAGCAGACGTGCAGTACAAGTTTAAACACAGACACAGGTCTGAAAGGAAAGACATAATGTGTGTGACAAGTTGACTGCCATTAGTCAAATGTCCTCTATGCTCTTACCTTACCTGTGAGATTGCGTACGCTGCTTCTGTGAAAAATGAGGGCATGGAATTTCAATTTCCCTTACATTTTAGGTCCTGTTATTGTATTGGACACAGGCATTATATCCCTGGCTTGGACGCTGGGTTGATGGAGGAAGTTTTGAGAATGGTTGCATGCCGATGAAAAGGAAGGAATGCTTTAGTTTAGTCGTCTCAATCACTCACTCGTTAGCTTTAATGGTTTCATAAAGAATAACAGGTTCGTCCTCATAGTTGCATAATTGTCTTAGTCACCAGTATGGCGAAGCCATTCCGAGAGAGTGCCTTGTTTAACATTTCTATCTAATATATTTATTTAACCAGTGTTGTATTGGCAAAGGCACAGCTCCTTTTTCATCAGAATATGCGGAGAATGTTTAACACAAATAGCCTTGACACCCCACATCTGTGGACCGCCTCTTCATGGTCCATGATGATGCATGATAACAAAGTCAAGATCTACAATGTGTTTCTCCAAACCGTCCGGGAGTCTCTCCAATGTCTAAAAACACAAGTTGGCTCCAATAGAGATAGACATTTCCCCCATACCTAACCCCACTGTTATCAGTGATGTCCTCATAAACTGTGCAGTGAGGAGATAAATCAAACTTAACATTTAGGCTGCAAGCAACTTTTCAGTGAGTATATAGGGAAATGGGCATAGTGAAATATGATATAATTTTTGTTAAAGTACGAGAACTCTCATTGTGATTTGTTGAATGGCTGCATTTGGGATGCAGGAAAAGGGAATGCTTGGACAGTGCAAAGGCCTGAACTCAAACTGTTCATGACACTATTGATGACATCAAATTGGAATTTCTTTATCATGGATTTTCAGTGTCTGTTCCTCCTCTCAGAGATTTCTGTTTATCTCTGGAAAGAGATTCCTCCTTATTCCTTTTTTAATTCCTTGCATCTAATAGAGCCTGGCTGGGTTGTGGCTCATTCCCCCAACCTCCCCTTTACCTCACAGGCCAGTGCAAGGTGGTTTCTTTCCCTATGAAAGAAAATAAACACTCAGAACCACATTGTGTTGGTTTAGAGTGTACAAGTATATTTAAATGTGAGAGTGAACATGCATGTATATTGTGTGTGTGTGTGTGTGTGTGTGTGTGTGTGTGTGTGTGCTGGAGGACAGAAGGACAGCAGCATACACAGATGGGCAGATGAGTGCTGCAGAGTAGCGGCAGATGCCTGGACTGACCCCCACTGACACCCTGCATTGAACCACTGGCCTGCACACAAAGGCAGGGGCAGATCCAAACATTAAATATACTTGCTTGTGCCTTAATGCCAGAGGTCCCATTTTGTCTATATACTTCTTTTCTTCTGAGGCAGACAGTCGAGCGTGTTGAGCGGGGCATCCAAGAGGGAATGAGAGAGAAGAGAAGAAATGATTGAACCCTTTTCTATCTATCATGATTTTAACCTTTATATTTCCTGCGATTGACTCACAAGAGACAGTGATGCTGTAAAGAGAGGTGGTTGCCCTTGGCAGCTGCTCACTAAGTAAGAAAAAAAAGGAAAGCACAGGAGTAGCAAAACAAAGGACTATGGTGTTCCCTCTGATGGGGCATCTGCTGGGCTTCTTTTTCTCCAGCCCTGCGGAGGTTAGCCAGGACCCTCTGTGGCCCTATGGTAGCCCACCCTACCCCACCATCAGGGGTACCATCAGGCCATACGGGGGACAGACTGGTGGACACCTCCACTTCCCTGCAGATCACCTGCTAATTGTATTACATCACACCCTTTGAGGCCCTCTTTACTTTACTATCTATCCTATCTCAATATCCAAATCAGATTGGAGCATGGATAGATTTCTGCGAGGGGTGCTGTAAATTGGGGTGAGGGAGGGGCGTTTGGAAGACTTGATCCCGAGGGAAAGGTTTTAAAATAAAAGCACTGACTGAAGACTCCACCAGAAACAGAATGTCAATTGGGTGATGTTGATTGATCTATATGGGGGCACCTTTCAAGCGCCTGTTTATTTTCTCAAGGAATGTCCCAGAGTGCCCTTTCATCTCTCTTCATCTTGTTGCTTGTTGTTACTAACCAGGAGTATGTCTCTGATGGTGAACTGTCTTATTGCCAGGAAAGCAACATTTCCTCAAATTGACAGTGTACCACAGGCGTTACCGTAGACATATAAGCATATGCAAATAGATGCACCTCACTGAGAGCTTGTCCTGTGTGTGCGTATAGATAGTTTTTTTGTGAGGGCATGTGTCTGAGTATCTCTGTTTGAGACTGACTAGTGTCGGTGTGTGTTTGTATGTGAATCTGAATGTGCTGAAGACCAGAGTAAATTTTCTCAGTAACTTTCACAATGCTTATGTTTGACAATGCTTATGCAAAGCCAGCACACAACCTCCCTGTCAAATCACATTTGTGATGGCCATGGGAGTGGTGGTGGCAGGAGGATGATGATTGGCCAGGGGGCTGGGCATGCCTTTCATTGGTCAAGACCTCAAGCCCACACCATAAGGGGAGCTTGTCCAACCCAACAGAGTGATTTGGAAACCATACATCAGGTAGCCATATCAAATCATTTCAACATAGAACATTAACCTGGTTTGATTCGTATTTAGTGAGAACATAGCCCCTGATTAAACCAATGGACCAGATGGGAGAAACAGACAGAGGTCTTTGTTCTGTACTGTAAAACGAGACAGGGAGAAAAACGAACATGGGTCAGGGGCAATGATTCAGGAAGACTAGGATCTCACTGAGTAGGAGATGGAGGGGCAGGGTGGTGGGGTGTTAAGAATACTTGATGGGCAACTCCACAGCTCTGCGAAGGCAAAGCTTTCACGTAAAAATGGTGCCTGGGGTATCTCAAAAGGTCAGAGCCCAGAACACTAACACACTACATTAATCATGAGCCGTTGCGGCTTACCTGTCTAGCGTTTCAGCCACGCCGTACAGTTAACCTCAATTACGCTTGATTACGAGGTGTGGAAGACACAGCGCCCAGACCCAGCCTCCAGAAAAGATCAGACATCAATAATGCAGCTTCAGATTGGATGAGCCTGTCTGTTACCAAAGCAACAGGGCAAGGGGAACATACACCAGGTCTTTGACAGTTTTCTAAGGTCCCCCCCCCCCTCACACACACACAGTCTTTCTAGGCAAAGCTCAATAAGCATTTGGATTTGGAGTCTTTGGATTCTCCGATACTGTCTGTTTTATAGCTCTTGTGTCATGTGGTGGTGGGTTGGGTAGCAGGAGAGCACGTACACACACTGCATGGTGTACAAAAGAGAGTAAAAGGCTTCACGCTGTCCCAGCCCCCTCACAGCAATTACCCCATTACGCGTTGGTGGCGGATGGAACTGTTACAGATGTTTTATGACGGGGGCCCTTTTCATTTTGTCTTCCCGATGAGAGACAGATTTATGGTGCAACTCAGTCCTCTATTCAGGAATGCCATCCCCTTCCCACCCCTTTTCCCTTTTACACACACACAAGGATGAGAAGTTCCGGAGTTTTTGTAGGCTTCTCCCCTAAAGTGGATGAAACATGAAATAAAAGTGCATATTCAAATTAGGAGTAAGTCAAAATGTTTCAAGAGCAGTTTTCTCCTCCTACCGGGCTGGCCTATATGGTCACCGAGGTTGTTGGCAGCAGTGTAAAAGAAAAATACATGTTTGATGGCCCCTCCAATAGGTAGGCTTCCAGGCTGGCCGACAGCCTCTTTTCACGGGAGGGAGTAAACTGTGGAGACCTCCTCGGAGAGGCCCTGGTCTGTGGACAGATATCAGGCAGAGAATCAAACCAACTATGACACATTCACACCAAATGTTATCCTGCTGAAAGTAACCATCATAAAAAAGCAAACAGTAAAGACCAGTTAACTTTTTTTCAACAGTAATCTCTTTGGGTTCTCAGTGACGTGTTTGATGTGCCGAGGTCTCTTGCTGTGGTTTCTTTTCAGAGGCTGTTTTGGTGCGGTTCCCCTAAAGTTGGACTGTGAATCAAATCTACAGTTCGGTAGCTTTTATGCCTTAGCAAAATATTGGCCATAAATTGATGGATGAGCAGCAGTCTAATTACAGGGCTACATACTAAAAAGTCCCCCTCCGAGTCATGGCTACAATTATTAAGGTTTACAAAAGAGACTATATGGCAGGCAGTGGGGACCCAAAGAGCTTTAAAGTGCTGAACTTATTTGACAAGTCATAACCAACACAAGGAGACATTTTGAAACAGGAGAAGGCTTGTGCGTGTAACCTACAGTTTCTCTTCAGAGAACAAAATGTGGAAAGTTGTCAGGTACAAGTCTTTTAACAAACAAGGTCAGCAGAGGAACAGTTGATATGAATCATTTACCAGACGGAGACAAAGAGGTCTGGCGAGACTAGATAGCCCAGAGGACCCAGAGGCCTTTGTGACCTAAGCACAGGCTTGTCGTGCTACACACAGAGAGACCACGGTGACATTTTTGATGCCGCTCTCCAATCAATCCTGGGGGAACAAATGTCAGATTGCTGATTGATTTTTCCATTGTGACATGATATTTGAGATGTCAGGCCTTCGTCAGTCACTGAAAATGTCACCATATGACATTACTTACACAGAAAGACTGTAGCCACTGTTGTTCTCAGATCTTCTTTCTAGACGGCGTAATACCGGCGTAATACCGGCGTAATACCTGCGTAATACCTCAGGACCATTTTTGCTTTATGTTATGACATCCAACATGGTTCAAATTGGGCATTTATTCAAAGTTGAATTATACGATATGTAGTTGCCATAACTTTAGATTTTTATTTGGATTAATTCCTTAAAATACCACTTTCTACTTAGAGCGACATAAATTATTGTGGTCTTTTCTGGCATGAGGAATGTAGTGAGTTTTGTTTGAGCAGATGTAACCTTATCAGGTATTCACTCTTTTTTTCTATTCTTGTGTCTCTCACATCTCTTAGCTTAAGCAAAACAAAAAAGAGCTCTCACACAATATTTCGGTGTGCTCTAGTTTGACCTCTTTGTGAACTGCGGTTAAGTGAAAGGCACTTTCAGCCGGTGGAATCAAATGGCAGTAACCATATGCCTTTCAACTGATACAAAGGTGGGAGAAATGGGTTGGGGGCCGGGGCTTGCATGCTAGGGTGAAAAGGAAAGTGCCGTGCCGTATCTTTTTGTGCTGGTAAAGTGGTGGTGGTGTTTCTGGAGCGGGGTGAGGGGGGTGGTAAGGGGCAGTGGTAGCTGGACATGCTGCGGAACAGAAGGAGAGAACAGAAGAGAATGTCTAACTGAGATGGACATTTTTTTCATGGACGAGTGCAGTGAGAAAACAGTGAGCAAACAGTGAGCAAACAGTGAGCAAACAGCATTCCTTTCTCTCTCTCTGTGCAAGTGTGTGTGTCTGTATGTGTGAGTCTGTGTGTATATCTATGTGTGTGTGTGTGCGTGTGTGTGTACATGCGTGCATCAGTGCTTGTGTGTATGTGTGTGTGTATTGTGCTTGGTTTCAGTGAAGATGTTCAGAGCTCCAGGTCGGTCTGGATCTGATGTCTGATTTGCTCCACTTGACCCTGTGCTCACTGAGTCCTGACTGACAAATCTCATCCTGCTCTTGAAGACTATGTCCGTGTCAGACTGGGCCAATGACTCACCAACCAGCTCGGCATGAAATGGATGCTAGCTACCCAGTCACAATGCTGCTGTGATACAGAGCAGAGTCTTAAAGTTATCTTTAGAGTTTATTTATGGTAAAACACATTGGTGTATGAAGTGCACCACTTGGTGAAGGCTTCTTGCATGGCAGGATAGCTACTTTTGATGTGTATGTGACAAATACAAGTTCTATGGTGTAGTTGTATTTAGAATGAACTGGCATTTGTTTCTCTGATACAATATAATATTTGGATGGCAAAGAGCCTCACGAAACCCTAATGTGATTCAAGCTCAAGAGTTGGGCTTGAATCACACAGGGTTGATAAACGTGCCAAATGAAAAATGATTTGCTACCCCATTACAATACAGCCCTATAATCTGTCTTTCAGTTCCATTATGAAAGGGGGATCAGACATTCTTTGTAGCAGGGGATGTGGAGGACAGGAAGTATGTTTGTACAGAAGCAACATTAATTCATTCCTCTCTGCACTCTTTGAAGAGCACCAGCAGGAATGACAGACTAAATGTTTCCAGAGATGTCACATTTCCCCAAAACCTAAAAAGGCTCTCGTGAGCACTCATCCTTTCATGTTTGATCCTGTGTTGGAGATTGTATGATAAACAGACTGGGGGTGGTTGCTGGGATGTTAGTGGGAGGAGGGGGGCGGGTGTTGGATGGGAATGTACACCATGGTATGGCCCTGCCTGGTCTGCCACAGGATCCAGATGCCTTCACCAATTAGCTCTTTGTCTATTTCAGAGGGGGCTTGAAATGCAAGTCTGAATTAAGATCTGGAGTTTCTCTTCAACCTTCTAGGATTGCAAGAATATTGCACTGAATCAGATTAATTTGGGACTACTTCCACATCAACCCACCTTCCCTGCTCTCCCTGGCCTTAATCATGCACGCACCCCCCCTTAACAGATGGTGCAGAGTTGCTCTACATTAAACCATTAGTTGTGTTAATAAACTGTCACAAGCTGATGTAGAAATGAACATGTTAGTAGCTAGGTTTCCATCCAATTGGTGGACATTTTTAATGCGAATATTCTAAAATCCACATGAAGAAAACATGCAAATTCTTCCACAAGTGGTGTGTTTTCACCAAATGGACTTGTTGCAGATAAAAATCAGTGCTTTATGACGTAGTGGACACTAAGTTTTCATATACCGAATTAAAATCTAAAGTTCAATGTGTTTCTATTGCATTTTCAACTATACCTATAGTTTTGTCACAAAAACTGTTAAATAGCAAATGTGCCTACTCTGGTTTTGGCACGTGTTGTCACGAATTACTAAAGTGGGTGGAATCAGGCGCAGAGAGCAGGTTTCAGTTATTAGACAGTTTATTCTCCGGCGTACAAAACGACGGTCAACCCAACACACAGGGTGAATAAATTATCTTGCCCAAACACAAGACCAAAATAGTCCGGAGAATAAAACACATGAACACCACCAAATAACAGGAATACAAAAAAAAACAATACCGCACAAAACAAGGGCAACCTACTAAATATAAGGACGCTAATTAAACTAAAATACACACAGGTGAAACTAATAAGACAAAGCCAAAAGACAAACGAAAAAGGGATCGGTAGTGGCTCGTAGGACGGTGACGACGACCGCCGAGCACCGCCCGAACAGGCAGGGGAGCCAACTTCGGCGGAAATCGTGACACGTGTGCTCTTGTCAACAGCTCACAGATGAGTAGGCTGTGCGGGTAGGCTAGCCTACATTAGGAGATTATTATGGATAAGAACGAGAATATTTGTATGTGTCAAATGGCAGTCAAGCATCAATCATCATGTCACCAGAATAAGACCCTCAACATGTATTGGAAAGGAGCATCAAATTCATCACTGTGCACTTTCACCTCTGATATTCATAATAACTAATTTGATCTGTAACCTAATAAACTGCATGTTTTCACAAGTCATAGTGGGTGGACCACACACCATTTCTTTGTGTGAATCCAAGTTTACTTCGATATGATGGTTATTGTATCAGTATTTGCGCATAAAGCGTTTCCAACGCCATTTGTCGCATACTTAATTTAACCTGCACGAAAAGATCCCACCATGGTGAACAAACAGGCATTTATAAATTTGGACCGAAACTTGCGGTTTCCGTCACAGCTGTACCATTAAAAAAAAATACAGTATGCCTTTACACACATAAAAATTGTGGATGGAAATGTGTTTAGTGATATGAAAACATCCAGTGGCGGTCAGTGCCGTTTAAGATGAGGGAGGACGATAACTTTTTTAAATGAAAATGGCCATATTTCTAAAACAGCATATTGGATGACTGTCATTCATATTCCATTCACCTAGTTCAATGTAGCATAGATAGGTGTAGGCTACTACATGATACACAAATTTCCCCTATAATCATCATGACGTTGCTACAACCTAACCTATGAATGAAAGTGTAGGTGCAAGAAATTTGTCCAACGGTTGCAAACTAGAGTTTCCATTTGACAAATTCTGATATATTTATCCCAAGTTTTGTTCCTTTTGCTTCCATTTAAGAACAGTTTTTTTCAACAGAATTGAATACAACCTTGATCACACGTAAAAACAGATCACTTTCATAGCAACCACATTGTATTGCTTCTCGCATCTACACGCTCTCCTCCTCTCACCTGGACTTAAATGCACAATACATCAGCTGTACTACATGATTCCATACCTGTTATTTCATAGATTTGATGTCTTCACTATTATTCTACAATGTAGAAAATAGAAAAATATAGAAAACCCTTGAATGAGTAGGTGTTCTAAAACTTTTGACCGGTACTGTATATCTCTCTATCTTGCTTTGGTCTTCATTTTTGAGGAACTTAATTTGTTCAAAATTGTTCGACGATGATCATTCTCTTGCTTTGAGTCAACTACTCACTTGCAGTGCTAGCTAGCTATAGCTTAATCTTTCAGTACTAGATTTATTCTCTGATCCTTTGATTGGGTGGACAACACGTCAGTTCATGCTGCAAGAGCTCTAATAGGTTGGAGGACATCCTCCGGAAGTTGTCATATTTACTGTTTTAGTCTATAGCAGGGGGTGTGAACCATGATCCTCCTGGGTTTTGTATTGAAGTCAGTGTACACAGAGAAGGACGGAAGCTAACTGTCCTCCGGCTACACCATGGTGCTACACGATAGAGTGCTGTTAAGGCTACTGTAGACCTTCATTGCAAAACAGTGTGTTTTAATAAATTATTTGCTAACGTGAACATATTTAGCATAGTTTTATCTAAAAAGTTTCAATATATTTATTTGTATGAAATTCACTGAGTATGGTCCTTCACTTCCTCCTCTGAGGAGTCTCCACTGCTTACGTTGGTATGTAGATATATTTACATTTAACAGTACGTTTTAAAAAGCGACTGAACACACCGATTCCGCATGTGTTTTTCTGCTGATCATCATAAAAAAATTGATTTCAGTCTTCGGGGTATGGTTTGATATGGGTGTGTTATCATACCCTGGCAGTCACTGATATTTGTGCCTCTTGAGGCACCGTAGCAACAACATAGCCAGTGCCACTTCCTGAAAATAGTCAGAATGAATCTAATATAAATCAAGAAATCAGTCATTCATGTTGACGTTTTTACCGAGGAGATTTTAGTCGTGCAATTTTACATCGAGCTAAGATGTTTGGTGCAGTATTTCTCAAGTAAAAACAATGTGTGACGTGTTGTCTTATGTGAACAAGTCCGAGGCACAGTGCACTGACCATGAGACAGACCTGTCCACAATACTCAGTGCCTCAGAAGATAGAGAGCAATCACTGCAGCTGTTTCTCTGTGCATGACAATTTCTCCCTAGGCGTTGCCAACATGTGTTACTGGGCAAAAGGGGGCATGATTGTTGACATACTTGTATCCAACCCAACATTCAAGTGGACCCTTATTTCCTGACTAAGCCTTTTTTCCCTAACCATCTTGCACATCTCAGTTTTGGACTATACTGACTTTATGACCACAATTATCCTACTTACACTTTGTAGTCAATTTTGACACTAGAATAAATGTTCCTAACTCATATCAATGCCACATTAGCCGTTTTCAACCTGAGAAGTTGGTTCTTTGGTTCAGTTCCGCAACGTCTCAGTCAAGTCGTTAAACCAATAACAGCTATGCTTAGCTGTTCCATTTCATTGTAAAAACAATCTGCTTGTAACAAATTGGGCCAAATGGATTGCATCACAATCATAACATTGAAAACAATGAAAATGTCAAATAAAACTGATCCATATCCAGCATCTTGATGGAAGAACTTGGCTCTCTGCAGAGAGATGCTAACCGATCTACCAAGTTCAGCAGCAACACCCAAGTGAAAGCAACAAGGTATAATGTTTTTATGACTTACTCTCTTGCAAGCACTCACTCCAGCAGGTGTATCTCACTGATCATCCCTAAAGCCAACACCTCATTTGGCCGCCTTTCATTCCAGTTCTCGGCTGCCTGTGACTGGAACGAATTGCAAAAATCGCTGAAGTTGGAGACTTTTATCTCCCTCACCAACTTCAAACATCTGCTATCTGAGCAGCTAACCGATCGCTGCAGCTGTACATAGTCTATCGGTAAATAGCCCACCCAATTTTACCTACCTCATCCCCATACTGTTTTTATTTATTTACTTTTCTGCTCTTTTGCACACCAATATCTCTACCTGTACATGACCATCTGATCATTTATCACTCCAGTGTTAATCTGCTAAATTGTAATTATTCGCCCACCTCCTCATGACTTTTGCACACAATGTATATAGACTCTTTTTTTTCTACTGTGTTATTGACTTGTTTATTGTTTACTCCATGTGTAACTCTGTGTTGTCTGTTTACACTGCTATGCTTTATCTTGGCCAGGTCGCAGTTGCAAATGAGAACTTGTTCTCAACTAGCCTACCTGGTTAAATAAAGGTGAAATAAAATAAAATAAAATAAAAAAGATGATCCCAACCATCATTTAACAGCAATACATGAAATACGTTTCTGAATACGCCTCTAATGGTGCAATAACGTCCCCTATGAAACAAATATATTTTGAATGCCGAAATTAGAAAAAATATGAAATTCCCTTAAATTGATGGCTTTTTGCAAATCCAATCAGTTTTCCACATTGATTGCATTTTTCTGATTGAAATGATGTGGAAACAATGTTGATTCCACCAGTTTTTTCCCAGTGCAAAGCGAGTTGAGTATTCTGTGTCCAAACACGCCGTTGGTGAACAATAAAGGGCTCTCAGAGAGAACTCCGGAACAGAGGCAGTAAAGTGAATGTTAACTGAATCAAGAAAGAAAAGAGAGAGAGAGAGAGACAGAAACAAATCTAGCTCTCGTAAAAATAGAACATAAAAATATCAGAACGGTAGTGAAACACCTTTTCACTTTTCTTAATAAAACCCTTAAACAAGCCTGCATTAATGGGTATGATTTCATAACACAGGTCCATTTAAATGTCTATGAGTCCTATTAAATTGCTCTGGTCATATTTAGGATGCTTAACCGCTCACCTCACAGACCTGATCAATGGAAGTATTGGGTTTCCCTATAAGTAAATACCCCTGAATTTGTAGTGTGAGATATGAATGGAGTTCTTATGGGTGACACATTTTGTCACCACAAGAAACTACAACAAATCTATTCAGAAGCAGTATAATTGGTCAAATGGATGGTAGATCACTGGATCACATTTTTTTTCCATTGGTCTCTCCTAGGAGGAGCAAGTGCACTGTGACAGAGAGACTGTGGGTGTGTGGAGGAATGGATCTGTCAAAGTAAGGAGGATTGCCTCACTAGTTCACAAGCAGCCCAGCAAGAAAACCAAAAAGAACTTGTATCAACATAACCAAAGAATGCCCATGGAAGTTCACATACTACATCCAATTAGCACAGTTTATCTGTGCCTGGGTGGGAAGGCTTCCCATTGGACAATACCTATACACACGCATGCACACACACACAGATGCCAAAAGAACACATGCCTCCATCCATCTTGGAGAAAGTAGTGGTGGCTGTATTTTCCCAGGGGCTAGCTAGCCATGATGATGGCATAGGCTAAGAGCTCCTGGTGGGTTTGGTATGAGCCGTCAGGGCATTCCAGAGTTCCCGCCAGGCTGACCGGCAGTGGCTACTCCTCTCATCCCTCCAAGGCGATGCACCACTACTGCCAGCAGGGTGCCCTCTGACGGGCACATCTCTTTAACATGGGGGGAGGTGGGGGAAAGATGGATGAAGAGAGGGATGGAGAGAGAGATAAAATATGGGATAGAGAAAGAGAGAGAGAGAGAGAGAGAGAGAGAGAGAGAGAGAGAGAGAGAGAACGGTAGTATGGCCCTCCAATAGCAGTACACTGAGGCACTTTTACACGTATGATGAGAGGTCTAATGACGAGACAGAATAATGTGACAGCATATTGCGAAATGTCATTCTAATTGTCAATGATTGATGCAGTTGTTAAGTGTGGTGTCTTGCAGCAAACTGAAGCATGATATCTGAACCATCATCGCTATTACACAATACCAGGTCACATCCTGAAGAGGATAGACCAGAGGGCCTGTGAGGACTTAGCCATGTCTATTTGGCTTGACTCCCTGACCCCTGGGTGACCCATTTACTCAGAGCTTGGGATTTCTATTCAGTGTTTAGTCTTCTCTCCACTTCTGCTGGAAGATGTTGCAATTTGCTACCTCAAACAAAACACAGCAAGCCAAAGAACCATTGCCAAAATGCGAC
This sequence comes from Oncorhynchus masou masou, assembly GCF_036934945.1. Taxonomy (NCBI): domain Eukaryota; kingdom Metazoa; phylum Chordata; class Actinopteri; order Salmoniformes; family Salmonidae; genus Oncorhynchus; species Oncorhynchus masou. The sequence continues at coordinate 28,405,958 of NC_088241.1, read as the reverse complement.
AAGCATTTCAGAATTCTTAGAAAATAACAGTAAACGAACTGACAAAAGCATTGGAGCCATTCAGTTGTGTCAATAAAAGTGTGGATTTATAGACATGTCGATTTTACAACTCTTCAGTCCGAGGACCAACACTATCCACTTGCTGCTGGTTGGCCACGTAAAATGGCTCAAGTGTTTATGTTATGCAGCCAGTGGCTTGTACTGCTCTCGGTCACAACAGCTAAGGCATGACATTTTTGCCTGGACATTTTGCTATGTCGGGTAAAGAAACCATTAACATCAACTTGTGGGAAGTATGGCAAGCAGTGCAGGGTATAAGAGATGCTGCATGTGTGTGTGTGTGTTTGTGTGTGTGTGCGTGAGTGAGTGCATGTGTGTTTGTGCAGGTTACAATTGTCACATTAGAGCCCTGCTCAGATTGACAGCAAAGGATTTGTTTGGGTATTTACAACATTACGCTTTGTGTGTGTGTGTGTGTGTGTGCGTGCGTGTGCGTGCGTGTGTGCAGGAGTGTGTGTATACTGTATGGGAGTGAGTTTGCGAGCTACGAGAGGTGCATTAAATCAAATCAAATCAAGGTCATTGGTCGCATATACACTTCAGTGTGTTCAGTGAAATGCTTGTGTTACTTGCCCCTAACAGTTTAGCAGAAACGTCAGACAGTACGCAAATAATAATCAAAACTAGACACAAGAAATCAGGATCGAGAGCTTTGCTCAGTGCTCAGTGACGGCAATGGATGTTTTTTTATTTTATTTATTTTTTACAACATTCAGATTAGATATGAAATGTGAAACAGACGCATGCAGATGTTCAGGTATTATCTTATATAATTTAGATTTCTTTATTCTCCTTCAAAATGAGGTCACATAATTTTTCCCTTTCTTCATCTGACTGCATATAAAAATACAACTACACAAGTAAAGGAGTAATCAATTGTAAAGTGACTCTCCAATATGGCAAATGTTTTTCTTACTGAGGCAGATTCATAGCTCTTATATACTGTACAATATACTCTTTATTTCCCTTGACAAAAACCCCACTTCACTGTGAAGAGGGATAACTGCATGTTTTTTCCTACATAAACCATATTTTGCTCTTAGCCAATCAGATTATGGGGTGTCTATTCGAGTTTGTGATGTCATGGGAGGGTTTGCAAGAGGTGGGAGAACAGTGAGACTGCAAAGGGGCCGTGGTTGTACTCGGGTGCGTGGGGGTGTGTGTGGGGGTTTTCATCTTAGCCAGGCACTGGGTTGGATAAATAAACCCGGAAACATTAAAAGCCCTTTTTCCCTTGTGCATTAGATTGTGTAAACATACATTTAGAAACTGCTTGTCCTGACACTGTGCTACACACTGATGATCGTCTTCCTCTTCGCCATTCACAAGTCACCCTTTATGTTGAGAGTGCCATGGGTCATTCACACACACAGTTCTATTTGACTTCTCGTAGAGATCTTGTTAAATTAGGATCGCAAACTGCAATTTTAAACTCTGTTTGATTTGCATTTAGATTGCGATTAATCAAAGGCATTTCCAAAGTGCCATATTTGAGTACACAGAAGACGAAGTTACCACTGTGTACTTTTGAAGAACTACCTGGGTGGGCAGAGAAAACCCTGCACATGGCAGTAGACAACACACAAAGGGATAATGTAATAGAGACAGGTACTAGATTAGGAAAGTTGTTCTGAGATTCTGCATTAGTACTTAAGTTTTACGGATGGCTTAAAGCATTACACTCACACACGCACGCCCGCACGCGCACACACACACACACACACACACACACACACACACACACACACACACACACACACACACACACACACACACACACACACACACACACACACACACACACACACACACACACACACACACACTGAACAAATCAATAAATGATCTGTACTAGACCAAGATATTATCCCTCTCCAGTAGGCATGGGCTGTCATTAGCAAACATTTCCCTAACAACATATCCAAGGCGTAAAAAAACAAACAACTGTTGTGTGGTGTGGTCTCCCAGTTAAATAGGTTTACTGGAAACTCCATGTTATTGAAACCCAAAGGTCATAAATCCCATAGACTATGTACTTACTACCTGGATGAGTACGGTCCATAGAATGTTGACAAACACAACACTCTTTCTATACTTTTGTATTTGTTGGAGACTGTGTGCATCTACATGTGTGTGTAAACACACGTATGTGTGTGTGCGTGTTTGTGTGTGTGAGAGTGTGTGTGTCCATGTGTGTGTATCCGTGGGTGTGTATCCGTGGGTGTGTTTCCGTGGGTGTGTGTCCTTGTGTGTGTATCCGTGGGTGCATATGACCTGCATTATCCCCTTTTCTGTGGTTGCAGAGTCTTCCACGTTTTTGACTCACGATTGGAGCCCTGAGGCAGACAGCAGGGGTTCCAAACTTAGTTTCCTGTAAAAAATACCTCCGCACTCCACATCCTAATTAATCTGAAGGGCATGCCCAAGATCCCTATAAAATCATACAAGACTATACCAATTTCCTGGTAGCTTGCTCGCTACATGTGCTTCTTGTTCTTCAACATAACAGTTTCCTTCCCTGCAACCCATACCAGGGAAGATTTATGCCCCCTCTTTTTCCCCATTATCCTTCAGAGTGATTTCGACATTATAACATGATACCAAGAAATGGTATTTTCTGTCCCCTTTACTCTGAAATAAAACATGGAGAATTCACGAAGAGCGACCATCAGACAAACATTGAAAACATGTGGCTCCCGCTGGTTTAATTAAGCAATAAGGCACAAGGGGGTGTGGTATATGGCCAATATACTATGGCTAAGGGCTGTTCTTAGGCACGATGCATCGCCGAGTGCCTGGACACAGCCCTTAGTCGTGGTATACTGGCCACATACCACAAATCCCAGAGGTGCCTTATTGCTATTATAAACCGGTGACCAACGTAATTAGAGCAGTACATTTATACCACAGCTGTCAGCCAATCAGCATTCAGGGCTCAAACCACCCAGTTTATAATATCAAGTACATATCGAATAAGATTAAATCATGGGATCAAATTGGCAGAGGCATTTCTGTGTGTGTTATTTGACTGCAAGAATGTGTGTATCTCTGTATGTATGTGTGTGTCTGTGATAGTGTCTATCTGTGTGTATGTATTGAGTTACGGGGGGCCAACAACAGCCTGGCTCTAAAATGTAAAGAAACATACACTGATTGCCCGCATTGCTCCAACCTAACACTCAAAATCAGTCACAAAGCCATCTGTCTGAGACACAACAGATCCCTTATTACAGACACACACACACACACATGTATGAACATGCGCACGCGCACACACACACGCACACGCACACGCACACACACACACACACACACACACACACACACACACACACACACACACACACACACACACACACACACACACACACAGCCCACTGGGAACACCACATCATTTCAACGTGGAGAATAGGGTAATATTTGGTTGATACGTTGATCAATGGAAAGGGAAAGGGGGGATACCTAGTCAGTTGTCCAGCTGAATGTATTCAACTGAAGTGTGACATTACAACCTATTTTCACAAACTCAAAAAAGACAGCCAAAAGCTTGTTTAATTCCCAATGTGTAATCACTATGATTCCAACAATTTAAAAACACATCAAATTTAAAATGGGAATACAACATCAGATATTGTGTTTATTTATACAACAACTTAATGTGTAATCACTGTGCTTCATCTAATAGCACAACCAAATGACCTGGATTGCAGTAGAGATTACATTAAAGTACATGGTGCAAGTGACCAATGCCGTTGCAGATTATTATAGCATCTGTGAATATTTCCACCGACCTGCGACCTTTGCATGCTATATTGAATATGCACACCTTCTATGATTACGTGAGAAGACATTTGTTGTTACAGTAACCTCAAAACGTGGCCATGATGTGTTACACAATATAAGGTTGAATAAATACTGTTATATTAGTTTGTAAGATAGCCTTAACTGTAGGCTACTTACTGTAATATTACAAAGGTAATATTGTGTTTGGCTGTATTTGGTTGACAATGCAATCAAATATCAACATTTAAAGGAAATGTATTTATTGCCTAGATAGTTCTATCTGAGCGACTGGCTTAATTCTATTCGTTAACTGTAATTTTTGGTTGAGATGGAGAAGTGAGTCCAACATATAATTTGTCAACTTTTCGACGAGTTAATAGGCTATTTACTGTAATGCAAAAGTGATATTGAATATTGTTTGGTTGTCAATGCTACCAAATATCAACATTTGAAGGAGATGTATCTTCTGTTCGGATAGTTCCATCTGTGCCACTGAGTCTGGCTTTAATTCCCGTTTGTCTACAAATGAATCATTCACGTGTTGGATTCACATGCACTTTAAATACAGTTTGATTTGATTTAGTCCTATTTTTTAACTTAGATTTTTGGTTGAGATGAAGACTTGAATCCAATACGTGTATTATTAACTTGTAAATTCCATTTGATATCAACCAAAGCTTCAAACCCTAGGCCTTTATGTATGGTCTATTTTTGTTTAATCCTGGGCTGAATTGAAACAATAGCTGTTGATGACTTCGCAAAGGCTATAAAGGTCTAAATAGCATTATTGATGATACTGTATATGGTTGAACCAATATGGTTACATTTAATTTGCTCTGTTACACCTAGCCTTTGGAATGACTTTGACAGTAATGGTACATCTATTAAGTGGAGATTTCTCAACAATCATTCTCACGATAGCAGACAGGTAATAGTCAGTGAAAAATATCAAAGCTAAGCAGGGCTTAGTTAAAACCTTGGATGGGATAGCTGTAGATATCTCAACTCTCCAGTAGGAGGTGCTGCCCAAACTATTTTTGAAATGTTGATATATACTATACTATACTATACAAAAAATTCAGCATATTTTATACATGGTTTGTCTATGTTGAAAGTTGCTTTCCAATATGACAATAATCCTGTGGTCGAAATTTCACAAAACAACAGTTTATGGTGACGACTTTTTTTCAAATCCTATCTATTTTCCACGTAGATTCCACGTCACAATACATTGACAAATGATGGTGAATTTTGGGGGGATTTAACCAGTTTGTGCCCAGTGGGAATATACTATATCATGATCACAATGTTTTCCTATGGATTCTCATTATAACAGGAACACCTATTCATTCCAGTGATTCATTCAAGCCTGGTGATCAAAGGAATTTGTGGTGAACAACCCAACCAAGCAAGGGAACGTGACACAAACATATGGTACAGGAACAAAATCCAATCCAATGCATTTTCAGAACACAGAAATATACATGAACCTTGACTCATTAGAGTGTGAAAACCAATTGTCTGCAGAACATTGCAGTAATATGTCCAAAATGTTCATCGGGGCCACTGTGGATAAGTGACCAACAGCCGCCCTTTGGTTTGGTTTTATGAAGCCCCAGAATGAATCATCCACACTCAACTGGCCTTTACACAGACCAGGTCCCCTTCCTGGGAATGTGTGTGAGTCACTGCCGGCCAGGACCGCTCACGGACAACTGTCTATGGCTGGCCTGCGCCTCCTCTCCGTGATCACCCCCCTGAGACCCATTCAATCAAACCCCCATATATTTTCTAATTAACTTTAGCTGATGACTTAATGCAATAGTTGTGTTTTACTGTCTCCTTTATATGTTATTTATCATTCTCTGGGAGTTTGGAGGTCTAGTTACAACAGGACCTTCCCACTCCCTTCCCCTCATACCAGTGGTGTCCAGGCTGTCCTAATCTGTGACCCTGCACCTTCCCACCTCACTGGGTGTCTCCTGAATGACCAGGACATTTTTATTAGCCTTCTGGCAAGCAGGCAGGAAAGGGAGAGCAGTTGCCGGACCTTAGCAACAGACTAGCCTGCGAGGAAACCACTGTTGCTCAGGAGAAGTAAAGAGTTTTTACTGTGTGATTGATGAGGGGGCTGAAAGAGTATTGATAAGCAACTATTTGCTGGTGAAGGGGAGAGGGGACCCATAGAACAATGTCTGGGTTGGGCTCAAGGAGAGGAAGTGGACATTTTCAGCAGTAAACTTGTTTTGGTGTGAAATAAGTGTTTGTAAACACCTCAGTTAGTTCAGAGGGTCGGCATTATTTCTGACTGAGTAAGCATGGTTGCACATTTGCACATTTATTTGTAGTAGTTTCTCATATAAACTTACCCATATGTGCATTATATGCTAGTATTTGATTTGTAGGCCAATCTATACCCGAAATTAACAAGCATAACCTACAAGCAAATGCACCCCTACCCAGGCAGGTCACCCGTGATACAAGTCAGTATTCGACGTCCATCCACGTCTGAGGACGTCAGGAGATGACATGAAAACCTGCTGCTAGGGGCAACAGTGAGAGCTGTTACCTTCAAGTGGGCTTTGGTTTTACTATGACATGGTGGATGGGGATAGCGGATGTGTGTGATTATCTGCCTCAGGTTGCATGTTTGAATGCAGCAATAGGAAGTTGCTTTTGATATTTTTGTTTTAAGCCTAAACCTAACCCAAACTTTAACTCTTACCTTAACCATTCAGAGTTAATGTCTAACCTTGAGAATATCGGAGTTAATGCCCAACCTTAAGAATTCAGAGGTAGTGCCTAATCTTAACCTTGGAACGATACAGAATAGTAACCAAACACTTAGAAATGTAAAAAAGAAATACAGTATTTGCATGTACTTACGGAAACATAAGTTGTTTTGATTAGCATCTCAAATCTCAATCTGGGTGGCATGGTAGCCTAGCAATTCAGAGTGCTGGTCCAATAACCAAAAGGTCGCTGGTTCAACTCCCTGAGCCAACTAGGTGAAAAATCTGTGGCTGTGCCTGTGAGCAAGGCACTTAACCCTAATTTATCCTGTAAGTCACTCTGGATAAGAGTATCTAGTAAATGTAATATCAAATTAACAAGGGGAAAATAGGCAGTCACGTGGCCGGAAGTCCTCTCTGCATGTACTGTAGGAATGTATATGCTGCTACTCAGACAACTAAACATTTTACGCTCTTGTGTTAGTTAAAAAATGTATGATTCTTTGCTTCCAACTGGTAAAAAGCGCTTTTTTTCAAGTGAACATCAAGACAGATATTGGCCATGTTTAAGGATGCCTAGTGAAGGAGACATTTTAGTCTAAACTGAATAGGTGGGTATTGTTTGTAGTAGCCCTACTATTTGTTTACTAAAAGGGATACTTTGGGATTACAAACAGTAAATATGTTTCAGAAACAATTAACGTACCCCTGATATTTATCGGACTTTTATACAAGTATTCCCTCCCATCTCAGCCAAATGCCCACCCCATCTCCTACACACACAAACACACATGTACGCGCAAACGCACACACACACCAGCCACAAAGTGTATGCAATTCTAATGATGGATAGAATATTAAAGGGCTGTTATGTTCTGAGTTACAGTACATCGGTAAGCTTGAGGTGAGGGTGAGAGGTGAGGGAGAGGAACACAGAGGGAGGAAATTGAGAACACTGCTTGATTAATGAGCCCTGGAATATCTAACTTTTGACTGGAAAAAGAGTCACTTTAACACAGTGCTGCCCAGACCTCATATGCCATGCTATTCATGTGTATGGAGGGTACACTGGGGAATGAGAGGTGTAGGGTGGGTGACGGGTCCTCAAATTTGAACTAGAAGTCCTCTATTTCATATCCCTGACACAGATATCTGGGAACGCTGCAGTAAAACCATAAAACCATATTACTCTGCAGAACGCCAGGGCAGCGAAGGCAACAGGCTACACCTATACTGTGCTATAAAGGTAGACAATTTGCACATGGGCTGAGACATGGGAGAAACTCGTGGATACCATTTTTCTGTATCTGTGTACAGTTTGGAGGAAGTCGCTAGCTAACGCTAGCGCAATTGCTAACTAGTTAGCATTGGCTCACGAAACTACATCTGACTTCCATCATACTGGACACAGATATATAAAAATGATATCTACAAGTTTATCTGACCATGGGAAAGTAAATAAAGAGCATCATTTCCAAAACCCTGAAGTATCCCTTGAAGTTTTATACATTACTCTATGCAAAACAAACCTTTTAATCCTCAGTCCACATTTTCATGTCGTATTTTCATAGAAAGAACTACCAAAGACAAAGTGCGTTCAGGTAAGCCCAATTCTCCCGATGTGCAAATTGTCTACCTTCATAGCACAGTGTAGGTGTAGTATGTTGCCTTCTCTGTCGGTCCACAGAGTAATATTATACACAGAATAATTACCGCCAGTTTCCTTCAGTGGTTTTACTGCAGCATTCCCACATGTCTGAGAGGGATATTCTGAAGTAGAGGACTTCCAGGTCAAATTTGAGGACCCGTCACTCACCCTACACCTCTCATTCCCCAGTGTACCCTCCATACACATGAATAGCATGGCATATGAGGTCTGGGCAGCACTGTGTTAAAATGACTCTTAGTGCAGTCAAAGGTTAGATATTCCAGAGCTCTTTAATCAAGCAGCGTCCTCAACCTCCTCCCTCTGTGTTCCTCTCCCTCACCTCTCACAACCACACTAAGCTTACCCATGTACTGTAACGCAGAACATAACAGCCCTTTAATCTTCTGTCCCTCATTAGAATTGCAAATATCTTGTGGCCAGTGTGTGTGTGTGCATGTGAATGATCATGTGTGTGTGTGTGTGTGTGTGTTTGTGTAGGAGATGGGGGGGGGGGATTTTGCTGAGAAGGGAGGGAATACCTGTATTACAGCCCAATAAATATCAGGGGTACGTTTATTGGTACTGAAGCATATTTGCCGTTTCTTGGGAAACACTAAACCAAGCAAGGTTCCTGGCGAAGTGGTAGGGTGGTGCTCTTTTCTGGGTTACAGAGAACGCAGAGGAAATTCATTCTGACATTAACAGGCTGCTATAGGAAGTGTTGTTGGATTAAATTAACATGGTGCGGCCCCTGCGGGTGGTTGGTGAGGGGGCAGATTTGTTTTTTTTTGGGGGGGGGGGGGGTATCAGATTCAGGATGAATATGATTTGCCAGTGGTACTGCTGGTGCCAGTCCACAAGCAAGAGAATCCGAGCGAGAGCCAATTGGTGAACAGGAGATGGCTCAGAGCAAGAGAGGTGCGTTCCATGAGGATGCAGCTGCAATCTCATTCACTATTTGAAAACGTTATTTAATTATGCCCTGGGCACAGGGTGTGCCATTGAATGGAGATGACAGAATCGAAGGATGAATCACTGACCGACTGACTCCGAGACTTGTTGTCTTGGAGTGGAGGAGAAGAAGGGTATAGGAAGGTGTGGCGGAATCTGTAGATATGACACGGGTTTCGCTGTGACTCCCTTAAAAATATCCTCATTATGTAAGGATGTGCCCAAGGCAGGGGAGATGAGTATGGGCACCTAGCTATTCCCTGCTGTTGGAGAAAACCCAATTCTGAAATAACGTGCGCCTTGTGAGAACCCTGTGGTGTGATACATCTCTATGGTGCCGAATGCCGACCCTGTCCCCTGTCAGTTGGTTTCCCCCGAAAATAATTCAGTGCAGTTGGCGCCCGTTGTCTCCATGCCACCTCCCCCACGTCCACATGTACAGTTGACTCCACTGTCATTTTGTTTCAAATCGATTGTCAAACACTTTGAAAACAACAGGTGTAGACTAACAGTGAAATGCTTACTTCTGGGTCCTTTCCCAACAATGCAGAATTAAAGAAAAAATATATATATATATATATTGAAATTGTGACACAGGGAATAAATACACGGTCAATGACAAATCACAACGAGACGAGGCTAATAAAGCGAGCATGCTAGTTCCTCAGACTCAGCATCACTTCATACAGATCAATATTAGCCTGCAGTTGACAGCATCCCCAGAGGATAGAGGGTCAGTAAATCTCTTTCTCACACACACACACGCAAGCACACACACACACACACACACACACACACACACACACACACACACACACACACACACACACACACACACACACACACACACACACACACGCATGCACACACACACATTCTCTCTAACTCTCTCTCTCTCAATCTCTCTCTCTCTCTCTCTCTCTCTCTCTCTCTGTGTGTGTGTCTCTCTGTACAAACTGTAACTGAAATAGATGAGAGACCAATGTGATCCAAGTAGAAAAATACTGAGCTCCTTTGTACAGTACCTTCTGCTTAATCATTTTACAGATCAATTTCATCTATTGAAATATTTTCAGTCTTTCGTTATTTTTCTTTGCTCTGCAGCTGAAAGTGACGTAGCTAAAGGTCATTAGGGGGTGCAATCTGTGGGATTTGTTTGTCCAATTAGTAACAACATATAGACATTCTCCATCACTTAGTGAAATCTCGAAAACTCGCCTAATTTTCCAGCTGAAACATCTTGAATGAAACATCTTTAAGCCACAGCTCTTCAAATATTGCCTGACAACATGTGACATTTCATTCCAGACTTACTGTTATTATTTTGTTATTTTATTTCAGACTCACTGCTATGATATTTTGATATGGGGGGGCCACTGACCCCTATGATTTATGTGGTCTCCCTTACAGCCTGTGACTAGGGGAGAAACTCTAGTTTTTTCCTTGTCCTTCTGAATCTTGAGGAAATAAGAAAGTGTTTCAGCTCTTTGTCCTTGAAGTAGGGTCACAAAACCTGGAATGTTCAGGAAGGAAGTCACGGATGCAAGGCTATCTGAAAGAGCCCCACTCATCCCCCCTCTCCTCCTCTCCCTGATAAAGGAGAGAGGAGGGGAGCACAGGCACATGAGGTACCCCATATGAGTGGGGCCATGGGGTGGGGGTTAGGAGGTTGGGTGGAGGGCAGGCGGGTGGGGGTAAGCGCTTCTGAGGCAGCCGTCTCCTCATGGCTGTCTCTCATCACGCCATTGACCCCCCAGGAAGCTTTAGATGCTCGGCTGGGTTTAAAATTCTCTTATCGACGCTAATCTCAGAGATAAGGAAGGGGGAGTTGAAAGTGTAAATGGAGCACTGTGGCCCTGGAATCCTGTTGCAGGCCCATTCTTTCTTTACCTGCCTCCTGTTAACTGTTTGTGCCTACAGTCCAGCTACCTCTGCTCAGTGAAGTGTGTCCCAGCAGTTTCTTTGTGTGTGTGTGTGTGTGTGTGTGTGTGTGTGTGTGTGTGTGTGTGTGTGTGTGTGTGTGTGTGTGTGTGTGTGTGTGTGTGTGTGTGTGTGTGTGTGTGTGAGAGAGAGAGAAAAAGAGAGTAAGACAGATAGTGTGTTGTAGTGTGTGTGTGTGTGTGTGTGTGTGTGTGTGTGTGTGTGTGTGTGTGTGTGTGTGTGTGTGTGTGTGTGTGTGTGTGTGTGTGTGCGTGTGTGTGTGTTTGTGTGTGTGTGTGTGTTTGTGTGTGTGTTTGTGTGTGTGTGTGTGTGTGTGTGTGTGTATCTGTGTGTGAGAAATAGTTTTTAGTGGTTTGTGTGTGCGCATGCATGTGTGTGTGTGGGCGCGCCTGCGTGTGTGCCTGTGTGTGCGCCTGTGCATGCGCCTGTGTGTGCGCCTGTGTGTCTGTTTAGTGGATGGGGATGTTTCTCAGGGGGTTCTGTACTGTCAGACACTTCCTGTGTCTGACAGTACAGGGCTGTTGGAGTTTGATTGATGTGGAAAGAGGGAGAGAGAGAAGAGTCCCCTCAGTCAGCTGGTTCTGAGGCTCAGTTCACTAATCCAAACCCAACCCATAGAGGGTCTGAACCCCGGCCTGTGCAACTGGGTCCTGGAATCCCTGACGGGCCGCCCCCAGGTGGTGAAGGTAGGAAACAACACCTCCACTTCGCTGATCCTCAACACAGGGGCCTCACAAGGGTGCGTGCTCAGCCCCTTCCTGTTCTTCGTGTTCACCCATGACTGTGTGGCCACGCATGCCTCCAACATCAAGTTTGCAGACAACACAACAGTAGTAGGCCTGATTACCAACAATGACGAGACAGCCTACAGGGAGGAGCTGAGGGCCCTGGGAATGTGGTGCCAGAAAAATAACCTCTCACTCAAAAAAACAAAAAACAAAGGACCTGATTGGGAAACAGCAGAGGGAGCATTTGCTACAACGCCTCTTCAACCTCAGGAGGCTGAATAAATTTGGTTTGAAACCTAAAACCCACACAAACTTTTACAGATGCACAATTGAGAGCATCCTGTTGGGTTGTATCACCGCCTGGTAAGGCAACTGCACTGTCCACAACCGCAGGGCTCTCCAGAGGGTGGTGCGGTCTGACCAACGCTTCACTGGGGGCAAACTACCTGCCCTCCAGGACACCTACATCACCCGATGTCACAGGAAGGCCAAAAAGATCTTCAAGGACAACAACCACCCGAGACACTGCCCGTTCAACCTGTTATCATTCAGTAGGCGAGGTCAGTACAGGTGCATCAAAGCTGAGACTGAGAGACTGAAAAACAGGCCATCAGACTCTTAAATAGCCTTCACTGGCACCTTTGAGGCTGCTGCCCTATTTACATAGACTTGAAATCACTGGCCACTTTAATAATGGAACACTAGTCACTTTAATAATGTTTACATATTTTGCATTACTTATCTCATATGTACAGTTGAAGTCGGAAGTTTACATGCACCTTAGCCAAATACATATAAACTCAGTTTTTCACAATTCCTGACATTTGATCCTAGTAAAAATTCCCTGTCTTAGGTCAGTTAGGATCACCACTTTATTTTAAGAATGTGAAATGTCAGAATAATAGTAGAGATAATTATTTCTTTCTTTCATCACATTCCCAGTGGGTCAGAAGTTTACATACACTCATTTAGTATTTGGTAGCAATGCCTTTAAATTGTTTAACTTGGGTCAAATGTTTCGGGTAGCCTTCCACAAGCTTCCCACAATAAGTTGGGTGAATTTTGGCCCATTCCTCCTGACAGAGCTGGTGTAACTGAGACAGGTTTGTAGGCCTCCTTGCTCGCACACGCTTTTTCAGTTCTGCCCACCAATTTTCTATAGCATTGAGGTCAGGTCTTTGTGATGGCCACTGCAATACCTTGACTTTATTGCCCTGAAGCCATTTTGACACAACTTTGGAAGTATGCTTGGGCTCATTGTCCATTTGGAAGACCCATTTGCGACCAAGACCCATGTTGCTTCAATATACCCGCTTAATTTTCTGCCCTCATGAGCCATCTATTTTGTGAAGTGCACCAGTCCCTCCTGCAGCAAAGCACCCCCACAACATGATGCTGCCGCCCTCGTGCTTCACGGTTGGGATGGTGTTCTTCGGCTTGCAAGCCTTCCCCTTTTTCCTCCAAACATAACAATGATCATTATGGCCAAACAGTTGTATTTTTGTTTCATCAGACCAGAGGACATTTCTCCAAAAAGTACGATCTTTGTCCCCATATGCAGTTGCAAACCGTAGTCTGTTTTTTCTTATGGCGGTTTTGGAGCAGTAGCTTCTTCCTTGTTAAGTGGCCTTTCAGGTTATGTCAATATAGGACACGTTTTACTGTGGATATAGATACTTTGGAACCTGCTTCCTACTGCATCTTCACAAGGTCCTTTGCTGTTGTTCTGGGACTTGCACTTTTTCGCACCAAAGTACATTCATCTCTAGGAGACAGAACGCATCTCCTTCCTGAGCGGTATGACGGCTGCCTGGTCCCATGGTGTTTATAGTTGCACACTATTGTTTATACAGATGAACGTGGTACCTTCAGGCGTTTGGAAAATACCCCTAAGGATGAACCATACTTGTGGAGGCCTACAATAGAGGCGCTGTGTTTGAAGGTAGGCCTTGAAATACATCCACAGGTACACATCCAATTGACTCAAAAAATGTCAGAAGCTTCTAAAGGCAGGACATAATTTTCTGGAATATTCCACGCTCTTTAAAGGCACAGTCAACTTAGTATATGTAAACTTCTGTCCCACTGCATTTGTGAAGCGTTGAATTATAAGTGAAATAATCTGTCTGTAAACAATTGTTGGAAAGATTACTTGTGTCATGCACAAAGTAGATGTCCTAACCGACTTGCCAAAACTATAGTTTGTTAACAAGAAATTTGTGGAGTGGTTGAAAAACGGGTTTTAATGACTCCAACCTAAGTGTATGTAAACTTCCGACTTCAACTCTATGTACTGTATTCTATTCTATTCTAAAGTATTGTATTCTATGCCGCTCCGACATTGCTCGTCCAACATATTTATATATTCTTAATTCCATTCCTTTACTTTAGATTTGTGTGTATTGTGTGTATTGTTGTGAAATTGTTAGATATTACTTATTAGATATTACTGCACAGTTGGAGCTAGAAACACAAGCATTTCGCTACACCTGCAATAACATCTGCGAAACATTTGTATGTGACCAATAAGATTATATTTGATTTGATTGAGTGCCTCAGGACAGCACTGAGAAAATCTGGCCCAACCAAAGGATCACTAAGCAAAAAACGCCACAAAACATCTAAGCAATCTTCAATGTTCTAAACAGACAGTACATGGTGGCATACTATCTGACCACTGTGATTGATAGAAAACTGAGGAAAACACCGACTAGGTACAGACTCAGTGAGTACAGTCTGGCTATAGTGACCAGTCGTCACAGGTAAACCTGGCTGCCCAGAGAGGACAGGCTGTGCTCACTCTGCTCCAGGGGACAGGTAGAGACAGAGGCGCATTTCCTATTACACCGTGACAAATACTCAGACTTAAGAGAATCCTTCTTTCCTAAAAGTATTACGTACAAAGAATTTGAAACTATACAAGAAAATGTTTTATATTTATTGGTTGAAAAGCCAAATATGTGTCCTCCTGCCACAACCTGAGGGACAGCCAGGGAAAAGTGCAATTTAATGTCAATAATATTTCCCATTTTGGTTTTGTTTCGGGTTTCATACCATGTCATGTGGCTTCTCAGTCGTGTTGAGCCTGGTCGACTACTATTGCTTTAATGCAGTATTGTTATTCTCATTAATATTGTTGTATTTCACAGGAACAGAAGCATTTCGGTACACCCGCAATAAATATAATTTGCCATGTCAACAAAGTCTAATGAATTGAATTGAATTGAGAGAGAGCAATCGCGCAATCGAGCGAGAGAGCGAGCGACACTGGTGTTTATCATAGGTTCAGTGTTGTTCTGTTTAACCTGTCTTTGTGATTGTCTCCACCCACCTCCAGGTTTTCCCATTAGTCCCCGGTGTATTTATTCCTGTGTTTCCTGGCTTTTTGTGCCAGTTTGTCTTGTTTTGCCAAGTGAACCAGAGGTTTTCCAAGCTCCTATTTTTCCTGGCCCTCCTGGTTTTTGACCCTTGCCTGTCCTGACGTCGAATCCGCCTACCTGACCACTCTGCCTGTTCTGACCTCGAGCCTGCCTTTCCCCTTGTACTGTTTGGATTCAGACCTGTTCACTGAACCTCTTGCCTGTCCTGACCTCGAGCCTGCCTATCGCCTGGTACTGTTTGGACTCTGATCTGGTTTATGAACTCTCGCCTGTCCCCGACCTGCCTTTTGCCTACCCCTTTTTTTATAATAAATATCGGCGCTCAACCATTTGCCTCCTGTGTCTGCATTTGGGTCTCGCCTTTTGCCCTTTCAAGTGTCATGTTTGTATATTTTCAGAGATCACTGCTAAAAAGGAGGGTGGTCAGAGGGTTTTGGAGGAGCGATTCAACTTGAGAGTAAGGGGGGAGAGAGGAAGAAATGGCTGAAGTTACAGTACCCTCTCCCAGGCATAAATCTTTGTCAGACGAAGCGGATGCAGCTACTGAGGGAAAGTGCTAATTGATCCACAGAAGTCAAGCGGGTCTGAATCAAACCAACCGATGTGTATAGGATTCTGTCACCGACAGCGGACCCATTTTGGTGTAGTGTTCTCTCTCTTTACCGCAAGCACAATTCTCATGTTTCCTCCCATGTCTGTGTGATGGGGCTTTTGAACATCATTAAACATGTCATTCTGCAATTGCAATTTTTCGTGCAAAATCAATAACTTGCTGCATATTACTTTGTTTACAAATTGGACCAATCACCACAGTATTTCTGCATAAAACAGTTAAATCATCGCAATATTATTGCATAAAACTGACAGATCCCTGACCCATTACTGCATAATATGTTTCAATCAAGCCACACTCTAAACTTCTTCCCTCGTCAGTGCATGACAAATTGGAGAAATCATTACAAATCTCAGAATTGCATCAGCAAAATCACGAATTTATGCCTGCAAATATCACATACAATTCTGGAGGGACTGGTTAAGCTTCCTGCCCTGGTGTGATTTGTCAGTGCAACCTGTTTGCCATGGCACATTTTTTATTTATTTTACCTTTATTTAACTCGGTAAGTCAGGTAAAAACAAATTCTTATTTTTAATGACGGCCTCGGAACAGTGGGTCGACAGATTTGTACCTTGTCGGCTTGGGGGTTTGAGTCCACCGCTCTAACCACTAGGCTACCCTGCCGCCCCACGTGGTTCTGAATCACTGAATGAGCCAGTCCATCACCGGACGACATGGATACTAAATTGGTGGGTTACCCTTTGGTCATTCATATTTAAAGATGTAACTTAGATGTTCCCGCTTTACGAGGCTTTAATAAGGTTCGATCCTCCCAGAGGCTGCATGAGTCACTCTCAAAATGGATATTTTATTCTTAACCTGATCTGACTGTTATAATAACCTTTGTTTACGTTTTACTAGTGAGTTTCGATTTTTTTAATAGTGTGTGTGTAACTGATGCTGTCATCTCTGTATTTTAAGGCTCTTCGTTGTTTTGGTTCTCAACTGATTTTATCACTCACAAGCTCTGTATGAGGGGTTAGATGTGTGAGTGTCAGGGGGTGGGGAAACGGTGTCACTGGAGCCTCCCATGTTCCCTTTTGGGCAATTATATCATGTGTACACTACTTACAAAACTCTCTTGCTGTTGTGGTATGCTAGTGTGTTCTAGTGTGTACCACTAACACACCGCTCTCACTGAGTTACATCTACTCACGCAACTCTCTCAATCTATCATAATAGTATGTACTCCTGACAGTGTGAACTCTCTCAATCTATCATAATAGTATGTACTCCTGACAGTGTGAACTCTCTCAATCTATCATAATAGTATGTACTCCTGACAGTGTGAACTCTCTCAATCTATCATAATAGTATGTACTCCTGACAGTGTGAACTCTCTCAATCTATCATAATAGTATGTACTCCTGACAGTGTGAACTCTCTCAATCTATCATAATAGTATGTACTCTTGACAGTGTGAACTCTCTCAATCTATCATAATAGTATGTACTCCTGACAGTGTGAACTCTCTCAATCTATCATAATTGTATGTACTCCTGACAGTGTGAACTCTCTGAATCTATCATAATAGTATGTACTCCTGACAGTGTGAACTCTCTCATTGTACTGGTTTTGTTTGTCCCTTAGCTCTCCTCTTTCCGACCAGCGTTTAGCCTGGCCAGATTAAAGACCTGACCTGACTGTGGCATTTCTTAGTTATCACAGGAATAGAGTAATCGCGTGGCATGAGAGGATTCTCCCCTGTAATTATCTCCTGACAATTTTGCCCCACCCCTCCCTTTTCTGTTCTCTCTCTCTCTGCGGTTGCTGTCTCACTCCTTTCATCTCCGTTCCCACCTTATTCTGGGCCGGTGTGAATTTGAGGGTACGGCACGCTCAATGACCAATGACCAAATGACATGTCGTGAGAGCTGGGCTTTGACACGCCACTCTCATTATGTAATGAGACTTTCGAACCCTCCTGTTTAGTCCTCACGGGGATAGATGGGGATGAACGATCCTCAATTCATCTCCAGTGATTCATATCTGGCATGTCAAAGCAGACGCCTAACGTGATCTCTCCTCTGAGTAGATCGTAGGTAACAGTAAAAGTGAACTTGGGAATGTATTATTGATGTACTGTCTACATCTAGAATTAACTTGCAATCGGTGCCCTCTGATGGATTCCCATGAAGTTTAGTTTGGAGGAATAAGCAGTATTTTGGGAGTAGAGACACTATGTGTTGTGAGGAAAGGGATTTCAGGATGGAAAAGTGGAAGCGTGTTTCATATTAAGATGGCTTTATTGGTCATTTGCAAGCGAGGTCCAACCAACATTTGACTTCCCATTTTAACCCAACCCCTACAAAAGACACACATGCATGTATTTGGAGAGGTGCGGGGGACTGCCACACAGGGTGCCTGGGGAGCTGTTCTTTTGAGGGGTCAAGTTCCGTACATAAGGGGGCAACTGTTGCTGGCCCATCTCTCTAACCGCTAGGCTACCTGCTGCTCATATTAGTGACGCTCCCCACCCTGCTTAACTACAGATGGTCTTCCTCTGACCAGTTTTCCCCCTGTCATATACTGTACCTCCAGACTGATTGTTAGCTCACTAGCTGTATGGAGTGTGTGTGTGTGTGTGTGTGTGTGTGTGTGTGTGTGTGTGTGTGTGTGTGTGTGTGTGTGTGTGTGTGTGTGTGTGTGTGTGTGTGTGTGTGTGTGTGTGTGTGTGTGTGTGTGTGTGTGTGTGTGTGTGTGTGTGTGTGTGCATACACGCATATGTGTTCTTGGCGTCTATATGGTCAAGTATCTACATGTTTCCCAGGCTTTCAGGCCAAGCCTAGTCCCCATAGCGAGACCCTTGGGGCCCCAACCCATTTTGAGCTCATACAGTATATGATGATGCAATGCAGGACCAGGGGAGGCTTGCAGAAGCAGACGCTCTTAGTCATAGTGAGTATGACTCTCTCACACACACAGACACAGAGTGGGGAAATGCCCCAGACTTACTGGCAGACTTTGGACTGGAATCTTCCTGTCCTTTTCTACCATCCATTCCAGCCAGATGTAGTAAACTCTTTAGACCACACAGAGAGACGTGATCATTATGCGACCATGCCTGACACACGCCTCGACTCATAGCCAGGGCCTTTACCAGCCCTGTCTGTGCATTGCATTGAGGCCACTTCTGCTAAAGAAGTCCCATTATACTGATGCATGAACTATAATGCTTTCCCCATTCTCCTGCTGATCAGTATGGATAGCCTGAGCTTGAGAGAGGGAGAGGAAAGGTGTGAAGAGGATAGGAGAGGAGAGGAGAGGAGAGGAGAGGAGAGGAGAGGAGAGGAGAGGAGAGGAGAGGAGAGGAGAGGAGAGGAGAGGAGAGGAGAGGAGAGGAGAGGAGAGGAGAGGAGAGGAGAGGAGAGGAGAGGAAATCTCTGCTGTGGTCTGTCCTCTGACAGGCGGCTTGAGGGACGTGTATCCCTCTCATTAGCTCAACGAGTCCCACGGGGGGCAGACTTAAATCAGATCTTTCCCCCTTCGGTCGGTCTGCAGCAGAGGGGCCTCTGCCCCGCCTCACAGCACAGACACATTCCAGCATAGCCCAGCCCAGCTCAAAGCAGTGTAGAGCAGGGCCTGACTCTAACAGCCACGACCACCAGACTGCCTCTCTACATGTGACTGAAGCCAGACTCAGTCCCTGCTCCCAGGAGGCAAGGGGTGGGGGAGAGAGGGGAGAGAGAGGGGATAAGGGAGAGTGGGTGTGGGGGGGACCAGGCTTCTCAGATGATCCCTGGGAGCCACTGCCCTCCAACAAAATGCCACAATTAAGGAAGTGCGTCCTGGATTACATCACAGTTGCCATTTGTAATTCTTGAGGAGTAAAACGGTCTGGGTTTCTAGACAGACGCAGGAAGAAAAAGGAGGTGTTTCTCAGTGGTCCAATTGAATTCTGTGACCCCTGTGTGCATGCATTGTTTTTCAATGTCTGGGCTGATTACATGCCTAGATAAATACTGTTGCTGCAGCTTATTGTACAGTGTAGAGAGACACAGTCTTTCTCTGTTATGTATTGTACTCTCCCACGAGGGCCTGTGCAGTGCACTGGGCGGTGTCTGACTACATGTCTTCCTAATATCCAAGGTCTTTTACCTTTGAGACCTTTGTACATCTGGTGCACAGGGACTTTGTTAGTCTCTCTCTCCGCGGTGACCTAGGCAGATG
This sequence comes from Oncorhynchus masou masou, assembly GCF_036934945.1. Classification (NCBI taxonomy): domain Eukaryota; kingdom Metazoa; phylum Chordata; class Actinopteri; order Salmoniformes; family Salmonidae; genus Oncorhynchus; species Oncorhynchus masou. The sequence goes on along the minus strand of NC_088241.1, from coordinate 28,385,949 downwards.
ATCTGCTCTGCTCTTAATCACCTGTCTGTCTTTATAAGCTCCCTGTCTCATTACAGACATTTCACCGCTGTATTTAGGGGCTATAAATCATCTTTTGTAATATAGGCTCTGTTGGCTCAGAGTGGAGGGGCGCTGATATGAGGCTTCTCAGTTACATCCCAGGGGAGAGGGCAAACACAGCCCTGTCTTCTCTCTGGCCAGGGAAGGCATGGAGCGAGATAGAGGGGGAGGTCGATGGAGAGGGAAGGAGAGAGACAGAGAGTGCTAGAATGAGAGCGAGACAGTCCTGTCTGTTTGTGACCAGAGGACAAGAGATGGGATCCTATACGATCAAAGAGCAGGTGGGGGTATTGAGTTATAGTTTACTATGTCATAATTTATTATGGGATAAACATTTTCATGTGGACTTTTCATATAGTCAGTGCATGTGCTTAAGGGGTAAGTGCAGGGGGCCTCAGGCCAACAAATGCTAGAAGATAGATAGCTCCACTTCCTGTGAACCTGCTCATGTACATGTACGTAGCTGTAGGTTTTGCTAGGGGGAAAGAAGGGTTTCAGTTCGGAGAGCTGGGGGCGGTAACTGGAAGAGTTGTCGTATGGTCAGCTTAGTTCTCCTCCTTATTACTCAAATAACTATTCGCTCTGGTGATATAGCCTTTTCTGTTTGCTTTGTGGAGTGGTTCCATATGGAGGCTCAGTCACACTGGGATATAGCGTCTGTCTCTTGAGACAAGAAGGACAAACAGAGGACCACAGCTATCTCCGCCGCTCTCCATACATACCCACACCCTGCATGTTCTCACATGTGCATAAGAACACCACATCTGGATGTGAATAGCTGCTTTGAGGATTGTATTGAACCAGCTGAACTGCCAGATTGGAGAGGCTTGCACTTTTGGGAGTATTCCATTGATTCCATGATGCCAGACAAACTCAATCAAGCACGGCAACAACGTTTGAAAGTAAAACAAAGACTATTTGAACCCAGGTTTGAAGCTCACACCCTTTGACCAGTTCCACTCTAATCATTGAGGTGGACTACATTCTGGTTCCATGTTGCTCTCCCCCTGTCTATGACGGCACTATGCCGTCCCGAAGAACACAGAACACAGATTTCACTCATGGCTATAATTTCCATAGCAGAAGTAAACGCTTAAAAATAACAAAGGCTACACCAGAAAGGGTTAACTAGTAACGCAGGCTGGTTCTGGCGAATGCTTCACAACTGCCTTGCATCACCTGGGAAATGCACTGCACCCGTATTAAAGAGAGCTTATTAACACTTCTTAAGATGAGGGGAATGTTCCCCGCAGTATGGAAAAGGGCTTTTAATAACCTTCCCCACTCCACACATGAAGGGCTCTCTGGGGGGAAAAAAAAACAGATTTAAACAATTATCAGGCTACTGTACGTCCACAGCACACAAAGATGCTCCCTAAATTACAGTGCTTAAACTGTCCGAGGAAATGAGGCGATACCTCAAGGAAGGAACATATTGTGCATGTTTGCGTCCCAAATGGCACCTTATTCCCAACATAGTGCACTACCTTTGAACAAAGTCGTATGGACCCTTGCCAAAACTAGTGCACTATATAGGGAATAGGGTGCCATTTCAGATGCAGGTCATGACATAAGTAATGTCTCTCAGCTCCTCTCTCCTCCTTGCGGTGTAGTGCTGCTTGAGTCAACAGGAACACAGTTTCCTTTCCACCATGTTGGTTCCCACTGGGCACAGACGTCAGTTCAACGTCTAATTTTGATTTACATTTGGTTGAGTTATAAACTAATGGAAATGTAACTTGAAATAAACAAAACATTTCACCGTCATTGGATTTAGGTTCAAAATCCTTATGTTGAGGACTTTTTGCAAGTTCATTCAGTTTTTTTATGTTGATTCAACATCTTCACATTGCAATTTCTGGTTGAAATGATGTGGAAACAACGTTGATTAAACTAGGATTTGCCCAGGAGGTTCTCTGTCTCACTAGGATGTTGCTGTATATGTGCTAAAGAACAAAATATGTGGTACTGAGTGTACAAAACACTAGGAACACCTTCCTAATATTGAGTTGCACCCACTTTGCCCTCAGAACAGCCTAATTTCATCGAGGCATGGACTTTACAAGGTATCGAAAATGTTCCACAGAGATGCTGGCCCATGTTGACTCCAATGCTTAGCACAGTTGTGTCAAGTTGCTGGATGTCCTTTCGGTGGTGGACCGAAAGGACATCTGTCCGAGTACTGTCGGAGTGCTGTCGGAGTGCTGCATCAGATGACCTTGCCTCCACAAGCACTAGCATTAGGATGAGTTGGACCGCAGAGTGAAGGAAACGCAGCCAACAAGTTCTCAACATCTGTGGGAACTCCTTCAAGACAGTTGGAAAAGCCTTCCAGGTGAAGCTGGTTGAGAGAATGCCAAGAGTGTGCAAAGCTGTCATCAAGGCAAAGGGTGACTACTTTGAAGAATCTCAAATATAAAATATATTTTGATTCGTTTAACAATTTTTAAGTTACTAAATGATTCCATATGTGTTATTTCATACTTTGATGAATTTACTATTATATACTATACATTCAGTGTATCTTGCTCTATGTTCACAATTAGCCATTGAATACCAGCTCATTACTAGGCCAACTGATATATCAGTTGAAAAAAGGGAATCTCATGCTTATCTGAACCCTAGCAGCCATTCTCACGATGTGTCATTATTTTCACAATGTATGAAATCAATGTTGAATCATAGTTACTGGACAACGGCTCTATTGGATAACAATTTATGATAATTAAGTGTGGATAAACAGTATGTAAGCAGACATATTGGTAGTGGTATGTTTCCCCCCCCCCACCCCACCCCCCAAAAATTGGAATCGATATCCCACCCCAAAAACTATATTGGTTGTGCTCTAATAATTACCCCCGCACAGACAATACAGTAGGTCTGTGACTTGCTCTGTTCAGTAAATGCCATAATAATGAAAACACTCGACCGACATTGGTTCAATTGCTTGAATTCCATTTAGTTCAGGTTTTTGTGAGCCCAACGCACCATTTCTCTAGAGAGGAATCAAAATTTTCACGATAAATCAAGTCAAGAACTAAACTCAGCAAAAAAAGAAATGTCCTCTCACTGTCAAATGTAAATATTTGTATGAACATAACAAGATTCAGCAACTGAGACATAAAGTGAAAGAGTTCCACAGACATGTAACTAACAGAAATTGAATAATGTGTCCCTGAACAAAAATCAAAAGTAACAGTCAGTATCTGGTGTGGCCACCAACTGCATTAAGTACCGCAGTGCATCTCCTCCTTATGGACTGCACCAGATCTGCCAGTTCTTGCTGTGAGATGTTACCCCACTCTTCCACCAAGGCACCTGCAAGTTCCCGAACATTTCTGGGGTGAATGGCCCTAGCCCTCACCCTCCGATCCAACAGGTCCCAGACGTGCTCAATGGGATTGAGATCCGGGCTCTTCGCTGGCCATGGCAGAACACAGACATTGCTGTCTTGCAGGAAATCACGCCCAGAACGAGCAGTATGGCTGGTGGCATTGTCATGCTGGAGAGTCATGTCAGGATGAGCCTGTAGGAAGGGTACCACATGAGGGAGGAGGATGTCTTCCCTGTAACGCACAGCGTTGAGTTTGCCTGCAATGACAACAAGCTCAGTCCAATGATGCTGTGACACACCGCACCAGACCATGACGGACTTTCCACCTCCAACTCGATCCCCTCCAGAGTACAGGCCTCAGTGTAATGCTCATTCCTTCGACGATAAAGGTGAATCCGACCATCACCCCTGGTGAGACAAAACCGCGACTCATCAGTGAAGACCACTTTTTGCCAGTCCTGTCTGGTCCAGCGACGGAGGGTTTGTGCCCATTGGCGACATTGTTGCCGGTGATGTCTGGTGAGGACCTGCCTTACTACAGGCCTACAAGCCCTCAGTTCAGCCTCTCTCAGCCTATTGAAGACAGTCTGAGCACTGATGGAGTTCCTGTGCGTTCCTGGTGTAACTCGGGCAGTTTTTGTTGCCATCCTGTACCTGTCCTGCAGGTGTGATGTTCAGATGTACTGATCATGTGCAGGTGTTGTTACACGTGGTCTGTCACTGAGAGGACGATCAGCTGTCCGGCCTGTCTCCCTGTAGCACTGTCTTAGGCGGCTCACAGTACCGGCATTGCAATTTATTGCCCTGGCCACATCTGCCTGGCCACACCTCATGCCTCCTTGCAGCATGCCTAAGGCACATTCACACAGATGAGCAGGGACCCTGGACATCTCTCTCTTGGTGTTTTTCAGTCAGTAGAAAGGACTCTTTAGTGTCCTAAGTTTTCATAACTGTGACCTCAATTGCCTACCATCTGTTAGCATTTATCTTAACGACTGTTCCTCAGGTACATGTTCATTAATTGTTTGTGGTTCATTAAACAAGCATGGGAAAAAGTGTTTAAACCCTTTACAATGAAGATCAGTGAAGTTATTTGGAATTTTATGAATTATCTTTGAAAGACAGGGTCCTGAAAAAGGGACTGAGTTTATGGGGGACATTGGGCCTGTTTTTTCCATCTTGGTTCGAGATACACATTTTACGCCTGCTCCGTTAGGTTAGGTACACACAGACAGCATATACCGAATGAGAGAGGATTATACACAACACAACAATGAGAGAGAGGGATAGAGTCAGCTCGTGAAAGTATGCCTTCTCTACTTTGAAGTAAAATTATTTAGTCAGAAAGCTCGCCAAGCTAAGTAGAATGACTAAAGACAGTACAGTATGGGGATCATGGAGATAACGCTGTCTGTCTGTTTGGCTCCTACTGCCTGACTGGAGATGAGATGATGACTTTAAGGAATGAAAAATAATAAGTAACATACAAAACTGAAATATTGAATGTTTAAAAAAATTTACGAAAACGAAAACCGTGATTATTTTTAATAATCAAACCGAAACCGAACCGACCTCAAAAAACATTAATTCGCTCATCACTAGCAAATGAGGAACACGGAAGTACACTGAACAAAGTGTAAACACAACATATAACAATTTAAAAGACTTTACTGAGTTACAGTTCATATAAGAAAATCAGACTATTGAAATAAATGAATTAGGCCCTATTCTATGGATTTCACATGACTGGAAAAACAGATATGCATCTGTTGGTCACAGGTGTCATAAAAATAGGTAGGGATGTGGATCAGAAAACCAGTCAGTATCTGGTGTGATCACCGTTTGCCTCATACAGCGCGTTCGCATAGAGTTGATTAGGCTGTTGATTGTTGCCTGTGGAATGTTGTCCCACTCCCCTTCAATGGCTTTGCGAATTAGGTGGATATTGGCGGGAACTGGAACACGCTGTCGTACACGTCGATCCAGAGGATCCCAAACATGCTCAATGGGTGACATGTCTGGTGAGTTTGCAGGCCATGGAAGAACTGGGACATTTTCTGCTTCCAGGATTTGTGTACAGATCCTTGCGACATGGGGCCGTGCATGATCATGCTGAAACATGAGGTGATGGTGGCGGATGAATACCACGACAATTGGCCTCAGGATCTCACCATGGTATCTCTGTGCATTCATATTGCCATCAATAAAATGCAATTGTGTTTGTTGTCCATAGCTTGTGCCTGCCCATACCATAACCCCACCTCCACCAGGGGGTGCTCTGTTCACAATGTTGACGTCAGCAAACCGCTCGCCCACTGAAGTTGGTTAGACACCAAACTGCAGTCAGGTCAAGACACTTTTGAGAACAACGAGCATGCAGATGAGCTTCCCTGAGATGGTTTCTGACAGTTTGTGCAGAAATTCTTTGGTTGTGCAAACCCACAGTTTCATCAGCTGTCCCTGTGGCTGGTCTCAGACAATCCCGCAAGTGAAGAAGCCAGATCTGGAGGTCCTGGGCTGGTGTGGTTACACTTGGTCTGCGGTTGTGAGGGCGGTTGGACGTACTGCCTAATTCTCTAAAATGACGTTGGAGGCGGCTTATGGTAGAGAAATTACCATTAAATTATCGATCAACAGCTCTGGTGGACATTCCTGCAGTCAGCATGCCAATTGCACGCTCCCTCAAAATTTGAGACATCTGTGGCATTATGCTATATGACAAAACTGCACATTTTAGTGGCCTTTTATTGTTCTCAGCACAAGGTGCACCTGTGCTTCTTCATATGCCACAACTGTCAGGTGGATGGATTATCATGGCAAAGGAGAAATGCTCACAAACAGGGATGTAAACAAATTTGTGCACACATTTTGAGAGAAATACGTTCTTTGTGTGTATGGAACATTTCTGTGCATTGTATATTGAAAGCAGTTGCATCCACATAGTTATGGTTCCTTAGTTAATTAACCATTTAACATCCCGTCATGCTTAGAGTCATGTACTGCATAAAATAATGGACAGGCCAATCATTTTCGACATTGTTTTGGCTACCATGGCTATGCCCCGATAGGATGGCAATGCCCCCATCCACTGGGCATGAATGGTCACAATGGTTTGATGACCATGAAAACAATGTAAACCATTGAAGCTGATCTGGAGGCTCGTTGTGGTCGAACACCCTATTAAGACACTTTATGTTGGTGTTTCCTTTATTTTGGCAGTTACCTGTCTGTTGCCTTCGAGGTTGGGTGAAGGAAAAAATAATCACACACTACGCTGATGGACAAGAGCAAAATGACATATCAAGTCACAAGACTATACCCGAGCTCAAGCACTTTGCTTATTGTAGGATGTCACATCCAATCCACTCGCCTTGGTAGCCCTGTAATGTGTGTCAATGAAACATTGTTTCCCTTCCTCATTCTGTTCTATTCACCTCATGTAGGCCACAGCCCTCTTTTTGGGCGTGAAGACTAGGGTTTTTGTGGGGGAACTGGGGGGGGGGGGGTACTGTTGTTAACCCTTGTTTCACACCAGCTGCTCAATGTGGGAGGGTCATAGTTCAGCCTGTTGCAAACTTAATTTTTCTCAGGTGTTCTTCATTTCCACACACACACGCACGCGCACCGGGCTGTGACCATGTTCCTGTAATGTAAAGGTCAAATAGGCGTACATTACTATTTTGTTTCAGCAGTGAGGGAATGCCGTGAGTCGTTATACATTTTACACTTAAAAAGTAGGCATTCATATATAATCGAAGCTGGGATTTTACAACTTTATTTATTGGGCAAAACACCAATAGAGAAGAATTAGGTTAGATGTATTTTAAACTGTCTTAGGGTTTATGGTTGTTTTCCTTGCTTTTGTTTTAAACACCAGTACCTTCCTTACCTCTTCTATTGAATTATACATGTTTCAACACAACCAAAGGCCATGTATGGTATATGGTAGACTTTCTTTCAACTGTAGGATTGAATTGTCAATCGAAACATTCATTGTGTTTTTTTTAATGCTTTTACTCAGATTTGAAACCCACTGTGCCTCGTTCATTCACACTTACATCAGTATGATGAGGCAAGGGGAGCACTTGGCTCACAGGTTTCTGTCTGTCGTTCAAACAGAAAATAGGAGTTTCGCTTTTGTTATGTCAAACCGCACACGTACATCTTTAACGTCCTTCATGGTCATTATTTTGTCGGTGGTGATAGAGAGGGAGCAGTAACGTAGAAGGGGAAGAGAGAGAGGAGGCTGTGTCTAGACTTGACAGTTCATGCAGCTTTAGTATTCTGAGTTCTGATCATGGAATTCCGATCTACACCTACATTTAAATGTGTCTTCCGTGTCCACAGTGTGTCCGGGTTCCCTTTTCCCACGCTATATTCAAATGCAAGTATGCATTCTACAAACAGTGGAATAGGTCAAATATGAAAATAACACAACACTAACTGATGGCAGTAGCTAACTACTGTACCTAACTAGCCAGCTAACTAGTCAGCAAGCTAGCAAGCAACACCAAAGGGATTGCAAACTGTTAGTATAACTCTAGCCAAACAAAAAATAAATGGTCTGAATATTAGCTAGCTGGCTAGCATTTAGAAGCCAGCAAACACATTCCCCACACACTAGGATTGTAATTCCTGCAACATTATAAGGAAAAGGTGCCTCTCGGGCCCAAAATGCACGTTTTCGGGAAGACTTGTGGGAGGAGTGCTGATGACGTTGCCACACACAACGCATCCCTGATCACCTCCTGAAGTGGTCAGCCAGATCTGAACATAGTCAGACCAGAAAGTGGATCTTTGCCTGTCTTTTCAATGCGATCTTTGTATTCTGACAGCAGAAGTTGCACGTATTGTAGAAACGACCAGAGAGAGAGAGAGAAAGAGAGAGAGAGAGGAGTAAAGAGAGAGGTAAAGAGAGAGGTAGAGAGAGGGAGAGAGCTTGTAAGAGAGCAAGAGAGTGCCTGTAAGAGCAAAGGCGTTTGTGGTACAAAATAGAGAGAGAGAGGGGAGAGAGAGACTGAACGAAAGAGAAAAAGAGATAAAGAGTAGAGTTGAATCATTGAAGATAGGGGTTCCATTATCTCCCCTCTAATTGGTGATTGATCTAAGGGGGCCCTGGCAGGATCCAGGGGCTTTTTCCCATGAAGATTAAAACAAACTGTTTAAAGTTGTTTCAAACAACGCGCTCGCAGGGGGTCAGAGGGCAACCACATAGTATTGGCTAATGGTAGCAAATAATGTCAATCAAGCCAAATGACCCAGTGGTGAGACTTGCGCCTGCCTCTCGCTGGAATGCAAGGAATGAACTCGCCGGGTGAGTGCCTGATTGAGGAACCACAGCACTCAGACAACCTTCTTCTCTCTCTTTCTTTCTTTCTTTTTCTTTCTTTCTTTCTTTCTCTGTGTCTGACCTTTCTCTCTGCCTGTACCTTTCTCTCTGTGTCTGTACCTTTCTCTCTGTGTCTGTACCTTTCTCTCTGTGTCTGTACCTTTCTCTCTGCCTGTACCTTTCTCTCTGTGTCTGTACCTTTCTCTCTGTGTCTGTACCTTTCTCTCTGCCTGTACCTTTCTCTCTGTGTCTGTACCTTTCTCTCTGTGTCTGTACCTTTCTCTCTGCCTGTACCTTTCTCTCTGTGTCTGTACCTTTCTCTCTGCCTGTACCTTTCTCTCTGTGTCTGTACCTTTCTCTCTGTGTCTGTACCTTTCTCTCTGTGCCTGTACCTTTCTCTCTCTGCCTGTACCTTTCTCTCTGTGTCTGTACCTTTCTCTCTGTGTCTGTACCTTTCTCTCTGCCTGTACCTTTCTCTCTGTGTCTGTACCTTTCTCTTTGTGTCTGTACCTTTCTCTCTGCCTGTACCTTTCTCTCTGTGCCTGTACCTTTCTCTCTGTGTCTGTACCTTTCTCTCTGTGTCTATACCTTTCTCTCTGTGTCTGTACCTTTCTCTCTGCCTGTACCGTTCTCTCTGTGTCTGTACCTTTCTCTTTGTGTCTGTACCTTTCTCTCTGCCTGTACCTTTCTCTCTGTGCCTGTACCTTTCTCTCTGTGTCTGTACCTTTCTCTTTGTGTCTGTACCTTTCTCTCTGTGCCTGTACCTTTCTCTCTGTGCCTGTACCTTTCTCTCTGTGCCTGTACCTTTCTCTCTGTGTCTGTACCTTTCTCTTTGTGTCTGTACCTTTCTCTCTGTGCCTGTACCTTTCTCTTTGTGTCTGTACCTTTCTCTCTGTGCCTGTACCGTTCTCTCTGTGCCTGTACCTTTCTCTCTGTGTCTGTACCTTTCTCTCTGTGTCTGTACCTTTCTCTCTGTGTCTGTACCTTTCTCTCTTTCTTTTTACTTGCTGGATCAGAGGGTCACAGCCTGTGAGCCAAATTTGAGCATTTCCATTTATCTACCCTCTTCTTTCTCAAGTGCTTTCTTGTTGCTGTCACTCTGTCCTTTTTCCTTTACTTCGGGTTTCTCTGTGTTTCCTTTCCTTCCCCCTCCTTCCATTTGCCGGGATTGTGAGACAGACAGAACAGAGCTGGAGCGAGTCACAGTTTCACAGCCCTGCCTGTCCCGAGACTGGTCTGTGATTATATGCTTTTTCATGAGACTTAGTGGATGACGAGCATTAGCTGTAATGGCCATGACTAACCCACACCACCACAGCAGTGGACACTTTTCACCTGATATCATTGCTGAGGCCATGTCTACTGCGCTGTACTGTACTGTAACTCATCCAAGGTCAAGTCAGTTCAACAGAACACTCCTTTTAAATAAGCGTACATGCCTTCTCTCAAACAAACAACTATAACCATGATAGCTTAGACTTACTGTGCCTTGTGTGTGTGTGTGTGTGTATGATGAATTACAGTTTTTCTCAGTCGCTTTGGTGCATTTCTTAGATCAAAAGTGCAATTCTTGATACTACTTGTAGAAATTCCAAATCATCTAGTCACTTGTGCACATCATTAAAGCAATTTCTTATTCCTTTGAACAAATTGCAATTGATAATGTACAAGTGTCAGCTTTTTCCACATTATCAATTGCTCATGTCATGTTGATCAAAATATAGTAAATGGTTCTCTGTTGAATAGTCTTACCTCTCAAAACATCTAGGCATTAGTTCCTTGTGAGCCAAATATCAGGTGGCTTATGAGCCATTACATGCAAAATTGTTGAACTGTTTGTCATAAACTGTCAAGCATAGTTTTACACATTTCTATTAGACCTTTTGTACAAAAACGTGAATTGATGAATTGTGCAGGTGAAATTGACCCTCACTCATGAAGGAATGTAAAGTTTTAGTTCAACCAACAATCAACCAGTTGTCTAAATTGCTCAAAGGTGCATCTCATGAAGAATCAATTGGCAAGCATATATAGACAGACCACAACACAGAGTTGCAATTTTCCAATAATGGATGGACCAGGAAACGAACAGGGTCAACAGCCAAGAGGAGCAAGTATGCGTGGTGGAAGGCCAAACAGAGGAAGAGGCAGAAGAGGACATAGGTGCATATTTTTTTTATTTTACCAGGCAAGGCAGTTAAGAACAAATTCTTATTTTCAATGACGGCCTGGGAACAGTGGGTTAACTGCCTGTTCAGGGGCAGAACGACAGATTTGTACCTTGTCAGCTCGGGGGTTTGAACTCGCAACCTTCACGGTTACTAGTCCAATGCTCTAACCACTAGGCTACTCTGCCGCCCCATCTGATGACATAGGGGCCACTATTGTAGACCATGTTGTCAATCATGGCCTTACAATGGCTGAGGCGGGTCGAAGGGTGCAGCCGAATATTGGGAGATCAACCGTGTCCTCAATAGTTCAAACGTTTCGAAGAGAGAACAGGTATGTCCACCAATGTACAGTGCACTGTTACTGTATATAAGCAGTATACTGTATACGTCCTACAATGCTTCATATTACAGTAGTCCACTTGTATTTCACAGCATACAGAAATATACTCTATACAGATACATACTGCACCTTACATGTACTTACCTGTATGTTTTACAGTAAAATGTGTGTTCGCATAGTTTTTGTCTATGTGAAAGTGTGCGATGCATCACTGCATTTTTCCCCACATAGGACTGCAAGATTACATCAAACCGGTGGCAGAGGATGCCTTTTCACACCTCAACAGGAGGAGGCTATTTGCACCATGGTCCGAGCAAACAATGCCATGAGACTCAAATACAAAGGACATAGAAGACAACGATGTCTTTGAAAACATCCATACGGTTAGCATCTCAACTATCGACAGGGTGCTGCATAGAAACCAGATGAGTATAAAACTGAAGCTGTACCGTGTACCATTCCAAAGGAATGAGGACAGAGTTAAAGAGCTACGGTACCAGTATGTACAGGTAAAACATATATCTATGTAACTACTTTACAGCAACATTTTATAGTGATACATAGTACAGTAAGCATAAACTGCACACATTTCCATTGCTGTGGAAGGAACATGCAATATATGTACATTTTATGTCACACTTCCTTACCAAAACAAGTTCAACTGTGTGTTCTGGGATATAGAGTATAATGGAGTTGGAATCAAGTGAACCCTCTCACAACTTTGTATACGTGGATGAGGCTGGCTTCAACCTGACCAAATGCAGAAGGCGGGGTCGGAATATCATCGGTCACAGAGCTACTGTGGATTTTCCAGGCCAACGGGGAGGAAATATCACCATGTGTGCTGCTATTTCGGAGCATGGTGTCCTAACCCATATCCCCCTTATAGGGCCATACAACACCCAGCATCTACTCAACTTTTTAGAGACTCTCTACAGGGCTCTCATCCCTGATGATGAGAGGGGTCTGTTTAGAGAGGATTTGCCAAAGCATGTGGTCATTTGTGATAATGTGAGTTTCCATCGATCAAACATCATAAGGCGATGGTTTGTGACCCACCCGAGGATGCTCATAGAATTCCTCCCACCTTATTCAGCATTCCTTAACCCAATTGAGGAGTTATTTTCAGCATGGAGGTGGAAGGTGTACGATAGTCAGCCACACACACAGATGACCCTGCTGGCTGCAATGGATGCAGCATGTGAGGACATCACAGTAGACGCCTGCAGAGGATGGATAAGGCATTCCAAAAGATTCTTTCCACGCATTGGAAAGGAAAATATCCGGTGTGATGTGGATGAGAATATGTGGGCCGACAGACAGGAACGTCTGGATGTGCGGGCAAAGTTGTGCCTGTGGTTTCCTGTGTTTCTTTCTAATTTCGTTTTTTTCCCTTTGTGCCCCTTGGGTTGTCCAGTCTCTTTCAATCAATAACCCACATACAGTAATATGTAAATAGTACTGTTGAAATTGATATATGCCATAGAAGTGCAGCCTTGTGCATTTTCAATACAGTAACTGTCATCCAAACTGTAGCCTAAGTTTACACCAGGTAATACTGTCAAAGTACATAGTTACATTGACAACATGCCTAAACATTTTGACTTCCTTGTTCGTGAACAATGACTCAATGACTTATCATTCTGATGACACTGACATGATCATTGGCATTAATATTTACTTTTGAGAGATATACTAAGGATTTTTAGTGACTGACTAGCTTCAGAAACATATCTATTGTATATTGCAGTTTGTACAAATTGTTCTGAGAAATGCACTTATTATTTTGCACATGTTAAGGATGATGTGAAAAATGCACCAAAGCGACTGAGAAAAACTGTAATGTGGAACATTAAATTTATAATTTATATAGCATGTCCGTCTCCCTATTCCCCTGCAAAGCCAGAGAAGCATGTCCACCATACAGTATATTGCTCACAAAACAAATGACATCACCCCAAATGGCCAAATTCCATCTAAAGGTCTTTCTATTTATTTGATTTCCCTCAGTTTTCTTATGCATTAGCTCCTTGGAAGGATTCATGGGAGGTAAATCGGAGCAAGACAGATTTTCTTGGCCCAAATTCTGTCTATAGCCCCCCCCCTCTCCCCTCTTCTCCTACCACTCCTCTGTGCAGCGCACTCAGATACCCCGTGTTGTTACAGAACCTGCCTCACCCACCCATCTGACCACCCTCCCCTCCCCTTGCTCCAGTCTTGTAGGGGGCTCAGGGTTTGAGCTGAGGGGCTGAGGAACCCAGGCCGGGCCCAGGCCTACTGCTCCCTGATGGCCTGGGTGGAGGGTGATGTAGAGCCCGGCCGATTGGGAGCGACGGCTCGTGAGCCGTAATCCACACAGAGATGTCAGGGAGCATATCCCACATTCCCACAGTTCAGCAGCAATCACCCCTTGGGCTTGCCACTGCCCCCTCCTGCCCCACCAGCTCTCAGTCATGCCCCACCCCCTCTGCATAGAACACTCCCACTGGTGCCCCCCAGGCCGCATGACTGCAGGGGTGAAACAGCAGGAGGTGGGGGGTTGAGAGTTGAATATTCTCCTCTCTGAGTTGATCCCCATGATATGGGTATTAACGAATGTTAGCTGATAGATAGATATATCAGCCTAAAAGCCTAAAGAATGGCTAGAATTGAGCTTATTTTACACACATTACTTTATTACCTTATCTCGAAATGTCTGGAAAATACCTCAGACAAAAATAACAATGCATTTCTGTCAGGTGACACGTGTGTTAGTAAAATGGGCTTTGTGTGTTTAGGATGGGCAAGAGAAGGAAGGTAGGTTGACGATTCTCAAAAACAAACCCCAGTAAAAATTCCTCTGTGACAAACACACACCAGTCATGTTTGAGCAGTTTAACGGCGGCCTTTAGCGCCCTGCTACATGGGAGAGATTTATGTTCTTCTCTGTTAGGACAACCTGCTATGACCATGTGGGTCAGGGGCGGTCCAGCACGCTCAGCACACAAATAAACCTGCTTCTCTGCCTGCGTGTATGTGCCAGTGAGTGTGTATGCACGTGTGTGAGCACACACCTGCGTAAATGTGCATGTGCATACAATCATAAGTCCCTTTCCCGATGCTTTTAAATGGAAACCTCTGTATAGCAAGGCATTTTGATTCAGTCATATTAAGATGTTTAGCTGTTTGTGTAGCAAATCATATAAAGCCAGAATTATTATGCAACAAATACTGGAATGAATTGGTTACAAAATAGTTTGTTTGATGGGATAAGTATAATGTATATACACTGAACAAAAATCTAAACCTGTTGGTCCCGTGTTTCATGAGTTGAAATAAAAGATCCCAGAAATGTTCCATACACAAAAAAGGCTTATTTCTCAAAAATGTTGTGCACAAATTTGTATACATCCCTGTTAGTGAGCATTTCTCCTTTGCCAAGATAATCCATCCCCCTGACAGGTGTGGCTTATCAAGAAGCTGATTAAACAGTATGAATATTATACAGGTGCACCTTATGCTGGGAAAAATAAAAGGCCACTCTAAAATGTGCAGATTTGTTACACGACACAATGCCAGAGATGTCTCAAGTTTTAAAGGGAGCGTGCAAATGGCATGCTGACTGCAGGAATGTCCACCAGAGCTATTGCCAAAGAATGAAATGTTAATTTCTCTACCATAAGCTGCCTTCAACATCGTTTTACAGAATTTGGCTGTACGTCCAACCAGCCTCACAACTGCAGACCACATGTATGGCGTTGTGTGGGCAAGAGGTTTGCTGATGTCAACCTTGTAAACAGAGTGCCCCATGGTGGCGGTGGGGTTATGGTATGGGCAGGCATATGACAATTTGAATGCACAGAGATACTGTGAAGAGTTCCTGAGGCCAATTGTTGTGCAATTCATCCACCGCCATCACCTCATGTTTCAGCATGATAATGCACGGCCCCATGTAGCAAGGCCTGCATACCCACCAAACATGTCACCCATTGAGCATTTTTGGGATCCTCTGGATCGACAGGTACAACAGCGTATTCCAGTTCCCGCCAATATCCAGCAACTTCGCCAAGCCATTGAAGAGGAGTGGGACAACATTCCACAGGCCACAATCAACAGCCTGATCAACTCTATGTGAAGGAGATGTGTCCTATTCATGAGGCAAATGGTGGTCACACCAGATACTGACTGGTTTTCCGATCCACGTCCCTACCTTTTTGTTCTGGTATATGTGACCAACAGATGCATATCTGTATTCCCAGTCATGTGAAATCCATAGATTAGGGCCTAATCAATGTATTTCAATTGTCTGATTTCCTTATATGAACTGTAAACTAATTAAAACCGTTGTCACGTGTTGACCTTAGAGAGCTGTTTATTTCTCTATTTGGTTCGGTCAGGGTGGGATGTGGGGTGGGCATTCTATGTTTTGTGTTCTATGTTTCTTTATTTCTATGTTTTGGCCGGGTATAGTTCTCAATCAGGGACAGCTGTCTATTGTTGTCTCTGATTGGGAATCATACTTCGGTAGTCCTTTTCCCCCTCCTTCAGCGTGGGTAGTTATGTTTGTTAGTGGCACTATAGCCCTGTAAGCGTCATGGTTGTTGTTTCGTTTGTTGTGTTGTTGGCGACATTTTAAATAAAAAGGAAAATGTATGCTCATGGCCATGACAACCGTTTAAAATTTTTGCATGTTTTTTTTCAATATATATACCGGAATGTATAATATTATGATATGTGGGTGGTCGCCCCGACAAAACTGTATAGTAATGCAAGTTTTAGCAACAAAAATACTTAGAAAAGATATAGAGAAAAAATGATATTTTTTTCCCTTGAGGAGGCTACACTGGCTACATCTTGGCTTTTATATCTGTGACAGGCCTTCACATCATCGCCAGTGATTGAAAGTGTTCCCTGTAAGATTTACATAGCATGATATCTCCCTTGCCGTCATGCCACTAAACCCTCTGATGTTTGCCCTTGTCCTTAACTTTCTCGAAATATCCCTCATTGTTCCAAATGACAAGACGGCTATTATATCACAGTAAGTCACAATGACACTCAAAAAGCAAGTATTTTTACAACCTGCAAGCATCAGTGACCAAATCTAAAAGATTGGTTAATTCCGCTGTTGACCTGATTATCTGCCAGTGAATGTGTCTACGAGAGGCAGCCAAGCCTTTTCAACTCAGCAAGGTGCCGGAGAGAGAGGTTAATGAGCTTTAAGCTGCAGCGCTATGTATGCTATTCTCTGTCCACCTTTCAAGTCCTAGGTTATTTGGAAGTGGAGAACTCAGACTCTAACTCTTGATATTAGCCTGAATCCTCCCGAAAGCTGGCTCTAGTGTTTAGCTCAGTGTTTCAGCTCCACCAGATGACTCGGAGTGAACTTGTATGCTTTTTTGAACCACACTGTTTAACTATGAAGTGATGTTGACGTGATGGTGAGTTTGGGGCTGTTGCTTTTTTAGTGTAAGGAAGAAAAATCTGCATTGGTTTTCCGCTAAATCCAGCCGATCATTAAGAAGCCAGCAGTGGGATAGCAGTGGCGAGGCGGGGGGGGGAGTGCTTTCTAAAATCATAAACAGAATTTGTCAATCTAAATTGACCCTGAAAACAATTAAGTCGTAGGGACCATTAAGTATTCATAACCATCATAAAACATGTCCCTGCACCAGAAAAGAAAGGGGGTAAAATCCTGGTCACAGGAAATGAGGTAATAAGGACTACACAGCGAGTCAACCTTTCTTGCTGTTGCGCTGTTGCGCTGACCTGAGGCGAGCCAGATGAACTTTATGGGGGGGGGGTGTAGAAGGCAGGCGGGTGAAGCACGCTCTCTAATCTTGCGCTCAGCCAAGTGAGCTCATGATGCAGGAGGCTTAGCCACTGCAGTGAAAGCAATCTAATGGCCAATGAGTAATCAACACTATTGCCTGTCCCGTCTAATATGCCTGTGACCCACGCTTAGCACTGAGCCAGTGCATTGCTCTCGGGTTCAGCTGTGGCTGACATGGCAGCTTATGAGAACAAAGAGAGGCAAAAACAGACACTTAGTAATAACACAAACTAGTAAAACATAATTCTTTTCCGTTTAAGATTTGTTATATTTTTTAGTCTAGCAAAGTAAAATCAAGACTATCACTTATATTTGTATCCTTTCCCCCATTTTGTTAAGTATTTAGCTGCTTAAGACTAAAGTTTACAAAACGTTAGGAATGCCCTGACAAATTTAGGTTGTTCAAAATCAAATCAAATCAAATTCGATTTGTCACATGCGCCGAATACAACAGGTGTAGACCGTACCGTGAAATGCTTACTTACTAGCCATTAACCAACATTGCAGTTTTAAGAACATAAAGTTGGGAAAATATTTACTCAATAAACTAAAGTAAAAAATAATAAAATCAAAAGTAATACAATAAAACTGATGACAATAGGGGGTGCAACCCAATATTATATTAACCTATGCTTTACTTAGACTAGCTATGCTTTACTAGAACTTTAAATAAACCTACATAAAGATAGTAACACTTAACACTCATAGAAGCGTGCTCTCAGCAAAGTATACTGTATCTGACACTATTTTCAAAAGTCCAGGGATTGTCTTTGGTTCCAGTTCCTGATTTTTCAGCTGTCCTGGCATTGGTCACAATGCATGGCATAAGGGAGCACTGGTGAATCATATGAAATAATAAGAGAGAAGGCCTTGTTTGATTAGATTTATGTAAGTGCATAAAATTGCATTTATTTAGCTGGAAGGGTTAGGTGGCCAGGGAGCTGTGAAAGAGCGCTTTGCCCAAGCCCTAATTTAAGTGCCCGCCCCACCCCTTCCACTGTGATGGTTAGGTCCACCTGCCAGGGAACTGGCTGTGCCAAGGCCGAAGAATAGGGGGACACAGGGGAAGGGGTTGGACTTCAAGGTTACCTGCTTTTCACAAACTAGCTAACTAATGCACGCACACACACATACACAAGCATACACACGCACGCACACACACACACACACACACACACACACACACACACACACACACACACACACACACACACACACACACACACACACACACACACACACACACACACACACACACACACACACACACACACACATGCGCGAGCACACTGTTGGCTTGCTGGACCACATTATTTTTTTTATGGCTCCCTACATTCCCTGTACAATGCATCCCCCCATCCACCTGAGGGATTGTGAGCCAGGGGAAACTCACTCCAATCTCTAAAGTCATTCTGTTGGCTTTACTTGCCATATTAAATTAGTCATTTTACTCTTGCTCTGCGCTGCTTTGGCACAGCTAAGAGTCAATTAAATGTTCAATTGAAAATATTTTGTATTGGATCATATCTCAACATTTTAATAGATTGAAAAGGAAACCTTACTCTAAATTTTGTTGTTTCTGTAACCTACCAGCATAGAAATCGTTTTTCGTAATTGGTTCAGTTTACGTTTTCCTTGATTTATTCCTCCTTAACAGTGATATTCATTAAGATTAGTTGCTAAATGGTTTGACATAGACATTAATACTCTCCTGCCCCAAGAGTAATTTCAAGTCTCTAATAATGCAGTCGTATTTCATAGAGGAATTTCTATTTGACGTTAACCTCAAATTCAAAGAATAATGCCCCAGACACAGTGAAGTATGTGAATTGTACTCCTTGCTAATAGCTCTCTTGTTTTTCTCAATTCAGGTTTTAATGCTCACTTACTGATTTGACTCAAAGTGGCTCGGAGGGTTTGGGGGTTTGGAATGGGGGTCTCATAGTGGATCAGTCTACGAAAGCAGTGACAGGAGCTTTCTCTCACAGAGAAGAATTGCAGTGAAAGCGGAAGCCGGCTAACCTCTGTCAAAACTCCAATCCATCACTCAGCGTTTTAACCCCGGCCACACTGAAAGACGGCCAATTACTTGGGCCAATGGATGAAATAAATACGTCCTCACATTACGAGCCATTACCATCTCGCTCGAATGTTTTTTTCCTTGTTCACTCAGGGAGCCTGCTCCAAATCATTAGGGCCCCCTCAGACCTACTACCTCTCTCTGTTGAGAGCACGCCATCTTGGCAACCAACAGACCAATCCAGTCACATATCACACTGACTCCTAACTTGTGCAATTGGCCCAAACCACTCATTCTGACAATGGAAGAAATTAACTATGGTCCTACAGCTCTCTTGTCATTTTTCATAACCCATCCCCACTGGTTTCAATAGAAATGTACAGTATATAAAGCGATCACAGATTGGTTATTGTTTTAAAGATGAATTTCTTGCACAGGTAGGTATGCAGTACCCTTAACAGAAAAGGCTGGGGTTAAGATCACTTACTGCCTTTAGTCCTTGTGCTCCGAAAGATGCTTAATCATAAAACTGGTTAATCCTGTGTCTAACTATACTCTAGTCCAACCATCCCTGAGTTCCAAAAAACATTGAGGGGACGGTGGGAATTTCCCTACTATTACGACAGATTGGTCTTGAAGAGCCTAAGAGGTGTTTGGCTGGTACCATTACAATGTCAACAGAGAAAAGCTGACCCTTATGGCTCCTCATACCTGGGTCTCTCCCCTTATTAAACTACAGCGTAGAGAGGTTGTTCATTAGCCCATTAACCACCTAGAGTACTTCACTTTCTGGGGGTGTGTGTGCCCCGATCAGTATTTTAGTTGATTCCAGGTGTTCCATGTTTATGGGTCATTTTTTAGCTTTAAAGCACAATAAAGTCTGAGAGGCTTAATTAAGGGGACAAGGGATGGGAGAGAGACATGGGGGCCTGTTTATTAGACAGCAAATAGACAGCAAGTGGCTTTACGGTGTGGAAGGTCATTGTTGGTTAATAAGTTGCCACATGAGTGCAGACAGGTGCTGTGTTAACACCTCTTAACTCGGTTTTCCAGCAGAAGCCATTCATCAGGCCAGTGTTAATGAAGGCCATATAATTAATAGGTGGGTGGCAGAGAACCCCCCCTGAGTTAATCAATGCAAGCCTGTTTGGAGAGCTGTGGTGAGATGGGACACTATGTTCTGATAGGGGTCAGGGAAGGTGGAGGCTTTTATGAGGGATAGATTTGTTGCTGGGAACCCTGTCCTTCACTTGAAGGCTTTGTGTTGTTCAGGTGTGTGTGCATGCATGTATGGTGTGTGTGTGTGTGTGGTGTGTGTGGTAAGATGACTATGAGGGAGTAGGCTTTTGTAAAGTTCCTCACCTCCCCCATGCAGCAAGCATAAGAATGAGAGAAGAATGTATCAGACATTTTAAGAAAAATATATCAGCTAATGTAGTTCTGTACAAATAAACCGTTTTTCCTTACTTAAATGGGATTTATTCAGACTGCAGATGTTTTTGTCACTGTGTCCTGGCTCTCTGTTTTGGACATCCCCGGCTCTCTGTTTTGGACATCCACCACGACTAACTTCTTTATCATCGAATGGAGTTTATAGAGTACTGGCTTTGTTTCTATGTGGATATGGGTGAGTTCACAGAGCCTCAAAGACTATACTCAAAGAGTATTTTCCCAGCGCCCCCCATGCACAGTCCTTCACCTCCACCTTATCTTCTGAAATGGATTGTTTACTTTCCTCTCTTCAAAGTAGAAATATTGGCAGCCTCCTGCTGATGGGGATTTGGGAAGGCTACTGTTCTGGGGCTTGTCAAGCCTTGTCTAACCCGCCATCCTCGTCCAGACACTGCAAAGTGTGGGAGCTGTTTACGGTTTCTCTCTCTCTCTCTCTCTCTCTCTCTCTCTCTCTCTCTCTCTCTCTCTCTCTCCCTGTCTCTCTCTCTCAATCCTATAACTCCCCATGTGCCCTTGCTTTGCACCTGGTTATTTATACAAAACTCGTCCTTGTGATTACCAAATGTAAATACACCAGAGCCTTTGCATTGCTGTTGTGTAAAAAAAGAGGAATAGAAATACTAATGAATTGAACGCTAGCCTCTCTTCATCTCCCTGTTGACACAAGGCACAGCATTGATGTGGTAGACTAGGCGATTAGCCTATTCCTGTTTTTTCCCTTCTACTTGAGTGTTCTTGTTATCCCGCTCAGAGAACAGCTACGAGTGAATGCGTCTCCTTCCTGGACTAAGTTCAAGCATTTCCACTGTGAACGAGTCGCTCTTTCTGGTTGGAAGGTTTGATATTCATCATTGGGCTCCCCTATCCTCCTTATTCATAGTGTGGGGGAGTAGAAGGGTTAGGGGGGTGGGAGAAGCTTCACAATGGTCAACTGAAAAGAACCATTCTTTTATTCAGCAATTAACCCCATCTGGGTAAATAATACGGTGTTGTGCAATAGAGCCGTCACTCTTATGCGCCGAGCCCAGAACCCGAGAGCACTTCAAAAAGTCTCCCGCTCGCCCAAACGATGACAAGATGCTGCAGAAAACCGCTTTTCACAAAGTATATAATGCAAAGGATTGTGTTTCACTGTACAGTACTATGGAAAGGGGACATACCCAGAAAAGAACGGGAGCTGGAGAGAGGGAGAGATGGAAGAGAGAAGTACTAAACCTCCGGTGATATCACAGATAACATGTCTGGATGCACTTACCTGCCTGGAAACCCGATCTTGATATTTAAAATTCTGGGGCTCAGGCACTTATAAACAGAGAGGAGAAAATTTGGCCTGGGAGGGGGGAAAGGCCCCTCCTGTGTGGCCATGGGGGGTGGCTGGGGGACGGAAGGGTGGATGTATATGGGCCTATGTGTGAGAATTGGATTTGTTCATCTTCGTTTTCATAACCCCAATTCCCACCAGCACACACATCCACATATGTACACATGCATTCACGCACACACACATTTAGTCCAATCCGTTTTTGTGGCGTGGAGAACAGTAATTAACGTCGATCAAGTCAATGCAGTTCAGATTTACAGCAAGTCAGAAGAGAATGTGATATGGTGGACGTGGGAAATGCAGAGGGGAGAGGCTAGTGGTGTGGAGAGGCCGGGGCCTCATTAAGAGGGGAACTGATCTTCCCAGAGAGACAGAGCCCATCAGGATCCAGATTACGGCCGTGCTCCTGGGGGTCCCATTAACCAAGCTCCCCCCAAGGCCCCGCACTGCTGGGCTGCACTCTGGAATGGGAGGTGAAATGTAACTAGGGAGAGAGGTAGTCTCTTATGGCTGTGCTGTGGAATGCACAACACTAAGGAGTAGTGAACTGGACACACTCCAAACCACTCTGAGATGCAATATTGGTGTCAACTGTGGTGTCACTGCATCTCGTGATTTCCCTGTGAATTTAACTGTCTTCCTCGTAACTGTAGTATGTTTCTGTTCAAATCAAATCAAAGTTTCTTGGTCGCGCACACAGATTTTCAGATGTTATTGCAGGTGCAGTAAAAATGCTTGTGTTTCTAGCTTCAACAGTGCAGTAATACCTAGTAATACAAAACAATATACAGACAATCTAAAAAATAAAAATTAAGAAATATCAGAACGAGCATTGTCAGAGTCCGGTGTATATATATATATATATATATATATATATATATATATATATATATATATATATATATATATATATATACAGTACTGGTCAAAAGTTTGGACACACCTACTCATTCAAGGGTTTTTCTTTATTTTTACTATTTTCCACATTGTAGAATAATAGTGAATACATCAAAACTATGAAATAACACATGTGGAATCATGTAGTAACCAAACAATTGTTAAACAAATCAAAATATATTTTACATTTTTCATTCTTCAAAGTAGCCACCCTTTGCCTTGATGACAGCTTTGCACACTCTCTCAACCAGCTTCATAAGGTAGTCACCTGGAATGCATTTCAATTAATATGTGTACCGGGTGGTAGCCGGCTAGTAACCATGTGTCACGCCCTGACCTTAGAGATCCTTATTTATTCTCTATGTTTGGTGAGGTCGGGTGGGAATATCTATGATTTCGCCGAGTGTGGTTCCCAATCAGAGGCAGCTGATATCGTTGTCTCTGATTGGGGATCATATATAAGTTGTGATTTTCCGTTTGGGTTTAGTGGGGTGTTATTTTCTGTTTAGTGTCTGTGCCTGACGGAACTGTTCGCTTTCATTTTTTTTCTTTTTTTTCGTTTTCATTTTTTTTCTTTTTTGTTTCTTGAAAACAAATATCATGAAGACTTTCCACGCTTCTCTTTGGTCCACTCTTCCTTCCCCCGATGAGAGCCGTTACACAGGGCCTAATGTTCAGGGCAGGGTACTGGGTGTAGGCTGGCTAGTGGAGACTGTTTAACAGTCTGATGGCGTGGAGGAAGAAGCTGTTAATCAGTCTCTCGGTCTGAGCTTTGATGCACCTGTACTGTCTCTGCCTTCGAGATGGTAATGGGGTTAACAGGTTGTGCCTCGGGTGGCTGAGGTCCTTGATGGTCTTATTGGTCTTCCCTGTGGCACTTTCTTCACCACACTGTCTGTGTGAAGGGACCATTTCAGGTTGTCAGGAACTTGAATTTTTGACCCTTTTCACTGCGGCTCCGTCGATGTGGACCTCTTAGTTTTTTTCACATTGAGGGAGAGGTTATGGCAACACTCTGCCAGGGCTCTCACCTCTTCCCTGTCGACTGTCTTGTCGTTGATGGTCATCAGGCCTACCACTGTCATCAGAAAACCTGATGATTGAGTTGGAGATGTGCATGACCGCGCAGTCATGAGTGAACAGGGAGTACAGGAGGGGGATGGACACTCACCCCTGTGGGGCCCCCGTTTTGAGGATCAGTATGGCGAAGGTGTTGTTGCTTACCATTACCACTTGGGGTTGTCCTGTCAGGAAGTCCAGGACCCAGTTTAACTCCATGTTACCTACTTTTCCCCACACTCTTTGCTTGACTTCTCTCTGTTTCTGTTACTTATAGTGCTAGGGCCTCATTTATCAACCGTGGGCAAATGTCATACTCAATTCTGTCGTACGTTGAGATTTTTGAATTTGCTTGTGCAACAAAAGATTGGGATTTATCAAACTGTCACACGTAAAAAATTAAGCATGTTTTCATTGATAAATCCAAGCCATACTAAATTTGTGCACTTGTGAGAGAGCGCTACAACACCGCCTGGAAAAACCTGACTCATATGCTGTATGATTTGGAGATGTTGGAACTGGGCTGTGACAATTTCTCAAAGAAAGTGCATTGGCGAGTGATAAACATTGGCGAGTGATAAACACCTGCGAGTGATAAACATTGGCGAGTGATAAACACCGGCGAGTGATAAAACATTGGCGAGTGATAAACATTGGCGAGTGATAAACACCGGGGAGTGATAAACAACGGCGATTGATAAACATTGGCGAGTGATAAACACCGGGGAGTGATAAACAACGGCGATTGATAAACATTGGCGAGTGATAAACAACGGCGAGTGATAAACATTGGCGAGTGATAAACACAGGCGAGTGATAAACACCGGCGAGTGATAAACATTGGTGAGTGATAAACATTGGCGAGTGATAAACATCGGCGAGTGATAAACATTGGCGAGTGAAAAACACCGGCGAGAGAAAACACAGGCGAGTGATGAACATTGGCGAGTGATAAACATTGGCGAGTGATAAACTTTGGAGAGTGATAAACACCGGCGAGTGGTAAACATTGGCGAGTGATAAACACTGGCGAGTGATAAACATTGGCGAGTGATAAACACCGGCGAGTGATAAACAGTGGCGAGTGATAAACACCGGCGAGTGATAAACACCGGCGAGTGATAAACATTAGCGAGTGATAAACATTGGCGAGTGATAAACATTGGCGAGTGATAAACACCGGCGAGTGATAAATATTGGCGAGTGATAAACATTGGCGAGTGATAAACATTGGCGAGTGATAAACACCGGCGAGTGATAAACATTGGCGAGTGAGAAACATTGGCGAGTGATAAACACCGGCGAGTGATGAACATTGGCGAGTGATAAACATTGGTGAGTGATAAACACCGGCGAGTGATAAACATTGGCGAGTGATAAACATTGGCGAGTGATAAACATTGGCGAGTGATAAATACCGGCGAGTGATAAACATTGGCGAGTGATAAACATTGGCGAGTGATAAACACCGGCGTGTGATAAACACCGGCGAGTGATAAACATTGGCGAGTGATAAACACCGGCGAGTGATAAACATTGGCGAGTGATAAACATTGGCGAGTGATAAACACCGGGGAGTGATAAACAACGGCGAGTGATAAACATTGGCGAGTGATAAACACCGGCGAGTGATGAACATTGGCGAGTGCTAAACATTGGCGAGTGATAAACACCGGCGAGTGATAAACACCGGCGAGTGATAAACACCGGGAGTGATAAACACCGCGCGAGTGATAAACATTGGCGAGTGATAAACACCGCCGAGTGATGAACATTGGCGAGTGCTAAACATTGGCGAGTGATAAACACCGGCGAGTGATAAACACCGGCGAGTGATAAACATTGGCGAGTGATAAACATTGGCGAGTGATAAACATCAGCGAGTGATAAACATCGGCGAGTGATAAACACCGGCGAGTGATAAACACCGGCGAGGGATAAACATCGGCGAGGGATAAACACCGGCGAGTGATAAACACCGGCGAGTGATAAACACCGGCGAGTGAAAACACCGGCGAGTGATGAACATTGGCGAGTGATAAACATTGGCGAGTGATAAACTTTGGCGAGTGATAAACACCGGCGAGTGATAAACATTGGTGAGTGATAAACACTGGCGAGTGATAAACATTGGCGAGTGATAAACACCGGCGAGTGATAAACAGTGGCGAGTGATAAACATTGGCGAGTGATAAACACCGGCGAGTGATAAACACCGGCGAGTGATAAACACCGTCGAGTGATAAACACCGGCGAGTGATAAACATTGGCGAGTGATAAACATTGGCGAGTGATAAACACCGGCGAGTGATAAATATTGGCGAGTGATAAACATTGGTGAGTGATAAACACCGGCGAGTGATAAACTTTGGCGAGTGATAAACATTGGTAAGTGATAAACATTGGCGAGTGATAAACACCGGCGAGTGATAAACACCGGCGAGTGATAAACATTGGCGAGTGAGAAACATTGGCGAGTGAGAAACATTGGCGAGTGATAAACACAGGCGAGTGATAAACATTGGCGAGTGAAAAACATTGGCGAGTGATAAACATTGGCGAGTGATAAACATTGGCGAGTGATAAACACCGGGGAGTGATAAACAACGGCGATTGATAAACATTGGCGAGTGATAAACACCGGCGAGTGATAAACATTGGCGAGTGATAAACACCGGCGAGTGATAAACACCGGCGAGTGATAAACATTGGCGAGTGATAAACATTGGCGAGTGATAAACATCGGCGAGTGATAAACATTGGCGAGTGAAAAACATCGGCGAGTGATAAACACCGGCGAGTGATAAACATCGGCGAGTGATAAACATCGGCGAGGGATAAACACCGGCGAGTGATAAACACCGGCGAGTGATAAACACCGGCGAGTGATAAACACCGGCGAGTGATGAACATTGGCGAGTGATAAACATTGGCGAGTGATAAACTTTGGAGAGTGATAAACACCGGCGAGTGATAAACATTGGCGAGTGATAAACACTGGCGAGTGATAAACATTGGCGAGTGATAAACACCGGCGAGTGATAAACAGTGGCGAGTGATAAACATTGGCGAGTGATAAACACCGGCGAGTGATAAACAGTGGCGAGTGATAAACATTGGCGAGTGATAAACACCGGCGAGTGATGAACACCGGCGAGTGAAAAACACCGGCGAGTGATAAACACCGGCGAGTGATAAACATTAGCGAGTGATAAACATTGGCGAGTGATAAACACCTGCGAGTGATAAACATTGGCGAGTGATAAACACCGGCGAGTGATAAATATTGGCGAGTGATAAACATTGGTGAGTGATAAACACCGGCGAGTGATAAACATTGGCGAGTGATAAACATTGGCGAGTGATAAACATTGGCGAGTGATAAACATTGGCGAGTGATAAACATTGGCGAGTGAGAAACATTGGCGAGTGATAAACACTGGCGAGTGATAAACACCGGCGAGTGATAAACACCGGCGAGTGATAAACACCGGCGAGTGATAAACATTAGCGAGTGATAAACATTGGCGAGTGATAAACACCGGCGCGTGATAAACAGTGGCGAGTGATAAACATTGGCGAGTGATAAACATTGGCGAGTGAAAAACATTGGCGAGTGATAAACACCGGCGAGTGATAAACACCGGCGAGTGATAAACATTGGCGAGTGATAAACACCGGCGAGTGATAAACATTGGCGAGTGATAAACATTGGCGAGTGATAAACATTTGTGAGTGATAAACACCGGCGAGTGATAAACATTGGCGAGTGATAAACATTGGCGAGTGATAAACATTGGCGAGTGATAAACATTGGCGAGTGATAAACATTGGCGAGTGATAAACACCGGCGAGTGATAAACATTGGCGAGTGAGAAACATTGGCGAGTGATAAACACTGGCGAGTGATAAACATTGGCGAGTGATAAACATTGGCGAGTGATAAATACCGGTGAGTGATAAACATTGGTGAGTGATAAACATTGGCGAGTGATAAACACCGGCGAGTGATAAACACCGGCGAGTGATAAACACCGGCGAGTGATAAACACCGGCGAGTGATAAACATTAGCGAGTGATAAACATTGGCGAGTGATAAACACCGGCGAGTGAAAAAAAGTGGCGAGTGATAAACATTGGCGAGTGATAAACATACACTAAGGGAACATTTTGACAATCACCGTATGGTTAGTGA
Organism: Oncorhynchus masou masou; assembly: GCF_036934945.1. Lineage (NCBI taxonomy): Eukaryota > Metazoa > Chordata > Actinopteri > Salmoniformes > Salmonidae > Oncorhynchus > Oncorhynchus masou. The sequence continues at coordinate 28,357,959 of NC_088241.1, read as the reverse complement.
GAAAGTCCCTATTGGAACTGTACGGTCCCTTACTAGATGTCCGAAAACATTTTAAAAATTCGGGGACGGCGTCGGGCCGAGCGGCAGGGCCAGACCTACCGGGAAGTCATCAAATGAACTTTGTCGGACATTCGGTTTTCGTTTAATAAAATAAACAAATTTTGGCCCATTTTTCCGCTATGCCGGAAGATCCCACAAGAGGGCATAAGCAATCATATTGCTATTGGACAAAACATCCCGAATCACGACGTGCCATATCTCTAAAAACTGAAAATATTTCGAAGCCGAAACTTGGTGAGCGTAGGTTTGGCATAATGGGAAGATGGCCCCGAACAAGATGGCGTCTAGGCCTCAACGGTTTTTGAGTTATGGCCATATTTCTGGGATTAAAGGTCCAAAATGAAAATAGAGAATAGATTTTTTCACTTCACGTCAAAGTCAAGGAGCCTCCGGGGTCAATAAAAAAAATCGGCCATTTATCTTTCGTCATTTAAGAGAAATCGTACGATGACCAGATCGTGATGTTCAGATATAGGTGGGTTTTTTTTTTCAACGGTTACAGATCCAGTTGCAGGGTGTTCATACGAATATTTTTAAAATGTGCTGCGGAGCTCTGCGACATTTCTGTGATTTTCTATGATTTTCTGAAATAACACACACTCACTAAACCCTCCGTAAATAACTCAGTTCTTAACGTAAAGACTTAAAACTCAGGATTCTGTAAAGGCATACCCCAATGAGGATATGAGTTTATTTATAGCTTCCTGTGCCAACCGGAAGTGCCATAATTGGTGTCTCAGGGGCTGTTTGGAAGGGTTAAAAAAATCAGATCTGTCCAAAACTTCATATGTGTGATTAGACAACCCCCATGAACTGTAATTCAGTCATTTTTCCCAACAGATGTCAAAGAAAAGCTCTCACACACACACACAGCAAGGATGGAGTGACAAAGCGTGGTGTTTAAAGACACAGAGAGCAGGCAATGGCATAAACATAATCCCAAGGCCGTGCCGAGTCCAACGAGGTGCCCCGCTTGACCGTAGCTCGCTCGGTCTGAGCGCAGCGACCATGAGAAAAATAGGCCCACAATGAAGCCTGCACCACAATGTCATTTGATTTTGGGTGACAGCGGCGGAACCGTTAGGTTTAGAAGGACAATTCAAACACAGGACTGTTCCTAAGGTCCTCCCGATCTGTGCAAGCCTAACCTTGACTGTGTGGCATTAACCTTTCACAGTTAAAAGAAGGTGTTTACATAAAAACAGTGTGCATTGACTTCTCTCCCCATAGGAATACATTGCCTGCTCCCCTAAATACAACCTGGGGTCTTTATGGGTTATGAATGCTGTATGAACCTGTCTTCTATGACATTCCATCAGACCACTATGAGGTCTACCTGTGTCGATTCTAAGCTTCCTGGAGCAACCGGAAGTGGTTAAATTGACCCAAAAGGTATTTGGATGTACATCACCTCGAAAGGTGAAAAGGCCTCTGCATTATTCAACCCTGTGTAGATCAGTCAATTCTCAACTTAAAGACTTAAAACTCAGGATTCCGTAGGTTTCTATGTCAGTCAAGACTTGTGTGTATTTATAGCTTCCTGTGCCAACCGGAAGTGCCATAATTGGTGTCTCAGGGGCTGTTTGGAAGGGTTAAAAAAATCAGATCTGTCCAAAACTTCATATGTGTGATTAGACAACCCCCATGAACTGTAAATCAGTCATTTTTCCCATAAAAATTCAAATGAAAAATAAATCACACAGATACACAACTTGGATGGAGGGACGTATTGGGGTGTGTAGAGACTGACAGTGCCTCCAATAGTTAGCTTTGTTCGAGCTAAAAAAGAACCGTCAGACCTAGAGTTCCGAAACTTTAGAATCCTGTTCTAGACCTCAGGTAGATAGTGCTTGGTGAGTTACGGCGCTCTAGGAGGTTCTCGGACCGAGAAACAGCGTCGAACATTTGCAATGACTTCAATTCATTTTGACCATTACGAAAATGGCGACATTTAGAAATGTCCCAGAGACACAAGACTAGGTGCATTGTGACCGTCTCGGCCCATAGAGACAGAACCTAACATCTCGGTCCGATAGCTCATTCAAGGACCCCGTAGCAAGGCATGGAAAAAAGTGGATTTTCAGCACCAATTAGGCTTTTACTCGGACACCAAATGACCTATCGAGCCGAAACTCGGGATTCGGGGTCGCCTCACATAGGACTACACATAATGTCCGAACTGGCCCCGCAGCTAGAAAGTAACTATGTGTTTTATGGTTTTTTAATGTTTTGTACCGAAGGCCTTGTAAAATTTTGGGCCAGCTCTGAAGTATGTTATACTTGGCTCCTAAATGAGTTGGGAAAAGTGGGTTTGGTGTCAGTTTGTATCAGTTTGGTGTCAGAATGATATCAAATTGACTGATGGACGGTGACTTGCAGGTGACTCTTGTCCATTAGCAATAAGTTTAAGCGGTGAGGTACCATCACCAAAAGCGACATTCTGAAATCAACCCAAACGAGCGATGGAGAGGTACCAGAATCACTGCCCAGCCATCCCTATGGCATCGGGCCAGTCAATTTGGCATTCCTGCATGATTTTTATGGCATGACAAATTGGTGATGGTGAATGCCCAGTTAACCATATGGCAAATGCACAGTGACTTTGAAAGAGTGAGAAAACATTACCAAATGGACATTCTGAAATCAACCCTAATGAGCGATGGAGAGGTACCAGAATCACTGCCGAGCCATCCCGAGTTCATCGGGCCAGTCAATTTGGCATTCCTGCACGAATTTTCAGTGACTTTGCAAAAGTAAGGAACATTTGCAATATGTTTTAACAGTGAGGTACCATCACCAAAAGCAAAATTCTGAAATCAACACAAACGAGCGATGGAGAGGTACCAGAATCACTGCCCAGCCATCCCGAGTTCATTGGGCCAGTCAATTTGGCATTCCTGCACGAATTTTCAGTGACTTTGCAAAAGTAAGGAACATTTGCAATATGTTTTAACAGTGAGGTACCATCACCAAAAGTGACATTCTGAAATCAACCCAAACGAGCGATGGAGAGGTACCAGAATCACTGCCCAGACATCCCGAGGTCATCGGGCCAGTCAATTTGGCATTCCTGCATGATTTTTATGGCATGACAAATTGGTGATGGTGACTGCCCAGTTAACCATATGGCAAAAGCACAGTGACTTTGAAAGAGTGAGAAAACATTACCAAATGGACATTCTGAAATCAACCCTAATGAGCGATGGAGAGGTACCAGAATCACTGCCGAGCCATCCCGAGTTCATCGGGCCAGTCAATTTGGCATTCCTGCACGAATTTTCAGTGACTTTGCAAAAGTAAGGAACATTTGCAATATGTTTTAACAGTGAGGTACCATCACCAAAAGCGACATTCTGAAATCAACCCAAACGAGCGATGGAGAGGTACCAAAATCACTGCCCAGCCATCCCTATGTCATCGGGCCAGTCAATTTGGCATTCCTGCACAAATTTTCAGTGACTTTGCAAAAGTGAGAAACATTTGCAATATGTTTTAACAGTGAGGTACCATCACCAAAAGCGACATTCTGAAATCAACTCAAACGAGCGATGGAGAGGTACCAGAATCACTGCCGAGCCATCCCGAGTTCATCGGGCCAGTCAATTTGGCATTCCTGCACGAATTTTCAGTGACTTTGCAAAAGTAAGGAACATTTGCAATATGTTTTAACAGTGAGGTACCATCACCAAAAGTGACATTCTGAAATCAACCCAAACGAGCGATGGAGAGGTACCAGAATCACTGCCCAGACATCCCGAGGTCATCGGGCCAGTCAATTTGGCATTCCTGCATGATTTTTATGGCATGACAAATTGGTGATGGTGACTGCCCAGTTAACCATATGGCAAATGCACAGTGACTTTGCAAAAGTGAGAAAACATGACCAAATGGACATTCTGAAATCAACACAAACAATGGCATGACCATAGTGTCCAGACTGTGCCGAGTCCAACGAGGTGCCCCGCTTGACCGTAGCTCGCTCGGTCTGAGCGCAGCGACCATGAGAAAAATAGGCCCAATATGAAGCCTGCACCAGTACGTCATTTGATTTTGGGTGACAGCGGCGGAACCGTTAGGTTTAGAAAGACAATTCAACCACAGGACTGTTCCTAAGGTCCTCCTGATCTGTCCAAGCCTATCCTTGACCGTGTGACATTAACCCTTCACAGTCAAAAGAAGGTGTTTACATAAAAACAGTGTTCATTGACTTCTCTCCCCATAGGAATACATTGGCTGCTCCACTAAATACAACCTGGAGTCTATATGGGTTATGAATGCTGTATGAACCTGTCTTTGGTACCAGTCCATCAGACCACTATAAGGTCTACCTGTGTCGATTCTAAGCTTCCTGGACCAACCGGAAGTGGTTCAAATCGCCCTAAAAGTGTATACCCATAACCTGCCTGCAGTTTGATAGACATAGTGCATTCAACCCTGTGTAAATCAGTCAGTTTTAATGGTAAAGACTTAAAACTCAGGATTCTCTAATGGAATACCCCAATGAGGATGTATGTTGAGTTACAGCTTCCTGTGCCAACCGGAAGTGCCATAATTGGTGTCTCATGGGCTGTTTGGAGGGGTTAAAAAATTCAGATCTTTCCAAAACTTCATATATATGATTAGGCAACCCCCATGAACTGTAAATCAGTCATTTTTCCCATAAAAATTCAAAGGAAAACTAAATCACACAGATACACAACTTGGATGGAGGGACGTATTATTGGGGTGCGTAGAGACTGACAGTGCCTCCAATAGTTAGCTTTGAATGATATCAAATTGACTGATGGACAGTGACTTGCAGGTGACTCTTGTCCATTTGCAATATGTTTAAGCTGTGAGGTACCATCACCAAAAGCAACATTCTGAAATCAACCCTAACGAGCAATGGAGAGGTACCAGTATCACTGCACAGCCATCCCGAGTTCATCGGGCCAGTCAATTTGGCATTCCTGTATGATTTTTATAGCATGACAAATTGGTAATGGTGACTGCCCAGTTAACCATATGGCAATTGCACAGTGACTTTGCAAAAGTGAGACAACATTTGCAATATGTTTTAACAGTGAGGTACCATCACCAAAAGCGACATTCTGAAATCAACCCAAACGAGCGATGGAGAGGTACCAGAATCACTGCCCAGCCATCCCGAGTTCATCGGTTCAGTCAATTTGGCATTCCTGCATGATTTTTATAGCATGACAAATTGGTGATGGTGAATGCCCAGTTAACCATATGGCAAATGCACAGTGACTTTGCAAAAGTGAGACAACATTTGCAATATGTTTTAACAGTGAGGTACCATCACCAAAAGCGACATTCTGAAATCAACTCAAACGAGCGATGGAGAGGTACCAGAATCACTGCCCAGCCATCCCGAGTTCATCGGTTCAGTCAATTTGGCATTCCTGCATGATTTTTATAGCATGACAAATTGGTGATGGTGACTGCCCAGTTAACCATATGGCAAATGCACAGTGACTTTGCAAAAGTGAGACAACATTTGCAATATGTTTTAACAGTGAGGTACCATCACCAAAAGCGACATTCTGAAATCAACCCAAACGAGCGATGGAGAGGTACCAGAATCACTGCCCAGCCATCCCGAGTTCATCGGGCCAGTCAATTTGGCATTCCTGCATGATTTTTATGGCATGACAAATTGGTGATGGTGAATGCCCAGTTAACCATATGGCAAATGCACAGTGACTTTGAAAGAGTGAGAAAAATCACCAAATGGACATTCTGGAATCAACCCTAACGAGCGATGGAGAGGTACCAGAATCACTGCCCAGCCATCCCGAGTTCATCGGGCCAGTCAATTTGGCATTCCTGCATGATTTTTATGGCATGACAAATTGGTGATGGTGAATGCCCAGTTAACCATATGGCAAATGCACAGTGACTTTGAAAGAGTAAGAAAAATCACCAAATGGACATTCTGGAATCAACCCTAACGAGCGATGGAGAGGTACCAGAATCACTGCCAAGCCATCCCGAGTTCATCGGGCCAGTCAATTTGGCATTCCTGCATGATTTTTATAGCATGACAAATTGGTGATGGTGAATGCCCAGTTAACCATATGGCAAATGCACAGTGACTTTGCAAAAGTGAGAAAACATAAACAAATGGACATGATGAAATCAACACCACGAGTGATTGAAAGGAACAACAATCACTGCCCGGCCATCCCGAGTTCATCAGGCCAGTCAATTTTGCATTTCTGAAGGATTTTTGAGCATGTCAAATTTCTTATGACATTTGGCCCCCACAAAACATATGCCTTATGCAAAAGAAGAAAAAAAACAAAACATTATGATAAAAAAATATGACTAAAGTATGTTGATACAGTTCTTATACGTGTGTAACTGACACAAAATTCGAAAATTTTTCGAAAAACGGTCCAGAAAGCACTTTTTTAGGGGTGTGTGAAGTTTTTTATGAAATTTAATAATTTTTGACTTTTGACTTCTGACTTCCTATGAAATCATATTGCAGATGGACAAAACATATGCAATAATGCGCAAGTAAAATATTTTAAAAAATTATGATAATAAAATTGGACAAAAGTATTTTCATACAGTTCTTATACATGTGTAATTGACAAAAAAAGCGAAAGAATTTCGAAAAACGGTCCAGAAAGCACTTTTTTAAGGGGTGATAAGTTTTTTTGACTTGGAGTCCAATATCAATATGAAAAACCATGGTGGAGCGCACACGCCACCTGTTGGATTTTTGAAGTGTTACAACTGGCAATAGCCATATGGCATTTGAAGTAAACTTTGCATGAATCAACGCCGCTTTGGGTGGTATTGGCCAATGTGTACATGGTTTGTCCTATGCCAATAATTTGCCATTCATTTTTGTCCACTACGGGGGTGAATTCCCTTACATTGGCGAGTGATAAACACTGTCGAGTGATAAACACCGGCGAGTGATAAACATTGGCGAGTGATAGACACCGGCGAGTGATAAACATTGGCGAGTGATAAACACCGGCGAGTGATAAACATTGGCGAGTGATAAACATTGGCGAGTGATAAACACCGGCGAGTGATAAACATTGGCGAGTGATAAACATTGGCGAGTGATAAACACTGGCGAGTGATAGACAACGGCGAGTGATAAACATTGGCGAGTGATAAACACCGGCGAGTGATAAACATTGGCGAGTGATAAACATTGGCGAGTGATAAACACTGGTGAGTGATAAACACCGGCGAGTGATAATCACCGGCGAGTGATAAACACCGGCGAGTGATAAACATTGGCGAGTGATAAACACCGGCGAGTGATAAACATTGGCGAGTGATAATCACTGGTGAGTGATAAACACTGGTGAGTGATAAACACCGGCGAGTGATAAACATTGGCGAGTGATAATCACTGGTGAGTGATAAACACTGGTGAGTGATAAACACCGGCGAGTGGTAAACATTGGCGAGTGATAAACACCGGCGAGTGATAAACATTGGCGAGTGATAAACACCGGCGAGTGATAAACATTGGCGAGTGATAAACATTGGCCAGTGATAAACACCGGCGAGTGATAAACACCTGCGAGTGATGAACATTGGCGAGTGATAAACATTGGCGAGTGATAAACATCCGCGAGTGATAACCACCGGCGAGTGATAAACACCTGCGAGTGATAAACACCGGCGAGTGATAAACACCGGCGAGTGATAAACATTGGCGAGTGATAAACATTGGGGAGTGATAAACACCGCGAAAGTGATAAACATTGGCGAGTGATAAACATTGGCGAGTGATAAACACTGGCGAAAGTGATAAACACTGGCGAGTGATAGACACCGGCGAAAGTGATAAACATTGGCGAAAGTGATAAACACCGAGTGATAAACATTGGCGAGTGATAAACATTGGCGAGTGATAAACACTGGTGAGTGATAAACACCGGCGAGTGATAATCACTGGCGAGTGATAAACATTGGCGAGTGATAAACACCGGCGAGTGATAAACATTGGCGAGTGATAAACAGCGGCGAGTGATAAACATTGGCGAGTGATAAACATTGGCGAGTGATAAACATTGCCGAGTTATAAACACCGGCGAGTGATAAACATTGGCGAGTGATAAACATTGGTGAGTGATAAACACCGGCGAGTGATAAACATTGGCGAGTGATAAACACCGGCCAGTGATAAACACCGGCCAGTGATAAACATTGGTGAGTGATAAACACCGGCGAGTGATAAACATTGGCGAGTGATAAACACCGGCCAGTGATAAACACCGGCCAGTGATAAACACCGGCAGGTGATAAACATTGGCGAGTGATAAACATTGGTGAGTGATAAACATTGGCGAGTGATAAACATTGGCGAGTGATAAACACCGGCAAGTGATAAACATTGGTGAGTGATAAACACCGGCGAGTGATAAACATTGGCGAGTGATAAACATTGGCGAGTGATAAACATTGGCGAGTGATAAACATTGGTGAGTGATAAACACCGGCGAGTGATAAACATTGGCGAGTGATAAACATTGGCGAGTGATAAACATTGGCGAGTGATAAACATTGATAAGTGATAAACATTGGCGAGTGATAAACACCGGCGAGTGATAAACATTGGCGAGTGATAAACATTGGCGAGTGATAAACACCGGCGAGTGATAAACATTGGTGAGGGATAAACATTGGTGAGTGATAAACACCGGCTAGTTATAAACATTGGCGAGTGATAAACACCGGCGAGTGATAAACATTGGCGAGTGATTAACATTGGTGAGTGATAAACACCGGCGAGTGATAAACATTGGCGAGTGATAAACATTGGCGAGTGATAAACATTGGCGAGTGATAAACATTGGCGAGTGATAAACATTGGCGAGTGATAAACATTGGCGAGTGATAAACATTGGCGAGTGATGAACACCGGCGAGTGATAAACATTGGCGAGTGAGAAACATTGGCGAGTCATAAACACTGGCGAGTGATAAACACCGGCGAGTGATGAACATTGGCGAGTGATAAACATTGGCGAGTGATAAACATCCGCGAGTGATAAACACCGGCGAGTGATAAACACTGGCGAGTGATAAACATTGGCGAGTGATAAACACCGGCGAGTGATAAACACCGGTGAGTGATAAACATTGGCGAGTGATAAACACCGGCAAGTGATAAACACCGGCGAGTGATAAACACCGGCGAGTGATAAACATTGGCGAGTGAAAAACACCGGCGAGAGAAAACACAGGCGAGTGATGAACATTGGCGAGTGATAAACATTGGCGAGTGATAAACTTTGGAGAGTGATAAACACCGGCGAGTGGTAAACATTGGCGAGTGATAAACACTGGCGAGTGATAAACATTGGCGAGTGATAAACACCGGCGAGTGATAAACAGTGGCGAGTGATAAACACCGGCGAGTGATAAACATTAGCGAGTGATAAACATTGGCGAGTGATAAACATTGGCGAGTGATAAACACCGGCGAGTGATAAATATTGGCGAGTGATAAACATTGGCGAGTGATAAACATTGGCGAGTGATAAACACCGGCGAGTGATAAACATTGGCGAGTGAGAAACATTGGCGAGTGATAAACACCGGCGAGTGATGAACATTGGCGAGTGATAAACATTGGTGAGTGATAAACACCGGCGAGTGATAAACATTGGCGAGTGATAAACATTGGCGAGTGATAAATACCGGCGAGTGATAAACATTGGCGAGTGATAAACATTGGCGAGTGATAAACACCGGCGTGTGATAAACACCGGCGAGTGATAAACATTGGCGAGTGATAAACACCGGCGAGTGATAAACATTGGCGAGTGATAAACATTGGCGAGTGATAAACACCGGGGAGTGATAAACAACGGCGAGTGATAAACATTGGCGAGTGATAAACACCGGCGAGTGATAAACATTGGCGAGTGATAAACACCGGCGAGTGATGAACATTGGCGAGTGCTAAACATTGGCGAGTGATAAACACCGGCGAGTGATAAACACCGGCGAGTGATAAACATTGGCGAGTGATAAACATTGGCGAGTGATAAACATCAGCGAGTGATAAACATCGGCGAGTGATAAACACCGGCGAGTGATAAACACCGGCGAGGGATAAACATCGGCGAGGGATAAACACCGCGAGTGATAAACACCGGCGAGTGATAAACACCGGCGAAAGTGAAAACACCGGCGAGTGATGAACATTGGCGAGTGATAAACATTGGCGAGTGATAAACTTTGGCGAGTGATAAACACCGGCGAGTGATAAACATTGGTGAGTGATAAACACTGGCGAAAGTGATAAACATTGGCGAGTGATAAACACCGGCGAGTGATAAACAGTGGCGAGTGATAAACATTGGCGAGTGATAAACACCGGCGAGTGATAAACACCGGCGAGTGATAAACACCGTCGAGTGATAAACACCGCGAGTGATAAACATTGGCGAGTGATAAACATTGGCGAAAGTGATAAACACCGCGAAAGTGATAAATATTGGCGAGTGATAAACATTGGTGAGTGATAAACACCGCGAGTGATAAACTTTGGCGAGTGATAAACATTGGTAAGTGATAAACATTGGCGAGTGATAAACACCGGCGAGTGATAAACACCGCGAGTGATAAACATTGGCGAGTGAGAAACATTGGCGAGTGAGAAACTTTGGCGAGTGATAAACACAGGCGAGTGATAAACATTGGCGAGTGAAAAACATTGGCGAGTGATAAACATTGGCGAGTGATAAACATTGGCGAGTGATAAACACCGGGGAGTGATAAACAACGGCGATTGATAAACATTGGCGAGTGATAAACACCGGCGAGTGATAAACATTGGCGAGTGATAAACACCGGCGAGTGATAAACACCGGCGAGTGATAAACATTGGCGAGTGATAAACATTGGCGAGTGATAAACATTGGCGAGTGAAAAACATCGGCGAGTGATAAACACCGGCGAGTGATAAACATCGGCGAGTGATAAACATCGGCGAGGGATAAACACCGGCGAGTGATAAACACCGGCGAGTGATAAACACCGGCGAGTGATAAACACCGGCGAGTGATGAACATTGGCGAGTGATAAACATTGGCGAGTGATAAACTTTGGAGAGTGATAAACACCGGCGAGTGATAAACATTGGCGAGTGATAAACACTGGCGAGTGATAAACATTGGCGAGTGATAAACACCGGCGAGTGATAAACAGTGGCGAGTGATAAACATTGGTAGTGATAAACACCGGCGAGTGATAAACAGTGGCGAGTGATAAACATTGGCGAGTGATAAACACCGCAGTGATGAACACCGGTAGTGAAAACACCGGCGAGTGATAAACACCGCGAGTGATAAACATTAGCGAGTGATAAACATTGGCGAGTGATAAACACCTGCGAGTGATAAACATTGGCGAGTGATAAACACCGGCGAGTGATAAATATTGGCGAGTGATAAACATTGGTGAGTGATAAACACCGGCGAAAGTGATAAATATTGGCGAGTGATAAACATTGGCAGTGATAAACATTGGCGAGTGATAAACATTGGCGAGTGATAAACATTGGCGAGTGAGAAACATTGGCGAGTGATAAACACTGGCGAGTGATAAACACCGGCGAGTGATAAACACCGGCGAGTGATAAACACCGCAGTGATAAACATTAGCGAGTGATAAACATTGGCGAGTGATAAACACCGGCGCGTGATAAACAGTGGCGAGTGATAAACATTGGCGAGTGATAAACATTGGCGAGTGAAAAACATTGGCGAGTGATAAACACCGGCGAGTGATAAACACCGGCGAGTGATAAACATTGGCGAGTGATAAACACCGGCGAGTGATAAACATTGGCGAGTGATAAACATTGGCGAGTGATAAACATTTGTGAGTGATAAACACCGGCGAGTGATAAACATTGGCGAGTGATAAACATTGGCGAGTGATAAACATTGGCGAGTGATAAACATTGGCGAGTGATAAACATTGGCGAGTGATAAACACCGGCGAGTGATAAACATTGGCGAGTGAGAAACATTGGCGAGTGATAAACACTGGCGAGTGATAAACATTGGCGAGTGATAAACATTGGCGAGTGATAAATACCGGTGAGTGATAAACATTGGTGAGTGATAAACATTGGCGAGTGATAAACACCGGCGAGTGATAAACACCGGCGCGTGATAAACACCGGCGAGTGATAAACACCGGCGAGTGATAAACATTAGCGAGTGATAAACATTGGCGAGTGATAAACATTGGCGAGTGATAAACACCGGCGAGTGAAAAAAAGTGGCGAGTGATAAACATTGGCGAGTGATAAACATACACTAAGGGAACATTTTGACAATCACCGTATGGTTAGTGAGAAAGTCCCTATTGGAACTGTACGGTCCCTTACTAGATGTCCGAAAACATTTTAAAAATTCGGGGACGGCGTCGGGCGAGCGGCAGGGCCAGACCTACCGGGAAGTCATCAAATGAACTTTGTCGGACATTCGGTTTTCGTTTAATAAAATAAACAAATTTTGGCCCATTTTTCCGCTATGCCGGAAGATCCCACAAGAGGGCATAAGCAATCATATTGCTATTGGACAAAACATCCCGAATCACGACGTGCCATATCTCTAAAAACTGAAAATATTTCGAAGCCGAAACTTGGTGAGCGTAGGTTTGGCATAATGGGAAGATGGCCCCGAACAAGATGGCGTCTAGGCCTCAACGGTTTTTGAGTTATGGCCATATTTCTGGGATTAAAGGTCCAAAATGAAAATAGAGAATAGATTTTTTCACTTCACGTCAAAGTCAAGGAGCCTCCGGGGTCAATAAAAAAAAAATCGGCCATTTATCTTTCGTCATTTAAGAGAAATCGTACGATGACCAGATCGTGATGTTCAGATATAGGTGGGGGTTTTTTTCAACGGTTACAGATCCAGTTGCAGGGTGTTCATACGAATATTTTTAAAATGTGCTGCGGAGCTCTGCGACATTTCTGTGATTTTCTATGATTTTCTGAAATAACACACACTCACTAAACCCTCCGTAAATAACTCAGTTCTTAACGTAAAGACTTAAAACTCAGGATTCTGTAAAGGCATACCCCAATGAGGATATGAGTTTATTTATAGCTTCCTGTGCCAACCGGAAGTGCCATAATTGGTGTCTCAGGGGCTGTTTGGAAGGGTTAAAAAAATCAGATCTGTCCAAAACTTCATATGTGTGATTAGACAACCCCCATGAACTGTAATTCAGTCATTTTTCCCAACAGATGTCAAAGAAAAGCTCTCACACACACACACAGCAAGGATGGAGTGACAAAGCGTGGTGTTTAAAGACACAGAGAGCAGGCAATGGCATAAACATAATCCCAAGGCCGTGCCGAGTCCAACGAGGTGCCCCGCTTGACCGTAGCTCGCTCGGTCTGAGCGCAGCGACCATGAGAAAAATAGGCCCACAATGAAGCCTGCACCACAATGTCATTTGATTTTGGGTGACAGCGGCGGAACCGTTAGGTTTAGAAGGACAATTCAAACACAGGACTGTTCCTAAGGTCCTCCCGATCTGTGCAAGCCTAACCTTGACTGTGTGGCATTAACCTTTCACAGTTAAAAGAAGGTGTTTACATAAAAACAGTGTGCATTGACTTCTCTCCCCATAGGAATACATTGCCTGCTCCCCTAAATACAACCTGGGGTCTTTATGGGTTATGAATGCTGTATGAACCTGTCTTCTATGACATTCCATCAGACCACTATGAGGTCTACCTGTGTCGATTCTAAGCTTCCTGGAGCAACCGGAAGTGGTTAAATTGACCCAAAAGGTATTTGGATGTACATCACCTCGAAAGGTGAAAAGGCCTCTGCATTATTCAACCCTGTGTAGATCAGTCAATTCTCAACTTAAAGACTTAAAACTCAGGATTCCGTAGGTTTCTATGTCAGTCAAGACATGTGTGTATTTATAGCTTCCTGTGCCAACCGGAAGTGCCATAATTGGTGTCTCAGGGGCTGTTTGGAAGGGTTAAAAAATCAGATCTGTCCAAAACTTCATATGTGTGATTAGACAACCCCCATGAACTGTAAATCAGTCATTTTTCCCATAAAAATTCAAAGGAAAAATAAATCACACAGATACACAACTTGGATGGAGGGACGTATTGGGGTGTGTAGAGACTGACAGTGCCTCCAATAGTTAGCTTTGTTCGAGCTAAAAAAGAACCGTCAGACCTAGAGTTCCGAAACTTTAGAATCCTGTTCTAGACCTCAGGTAGATAGTGCTTGGTGAGTTACGGCGCTCTAGGAGGTTCTCGGACCGAGAAACAGCGTCGAACATTTGCAATGACTTCAATTCATTTTGACCATTACGAAAATGGCGACATTTAGAAATGTCCCAGAGACACAAGACTAGGTGCATTGTGACCGTCTCGGCCCATAGAGACAGAACCTAACATCTCGGTCCGATAGCTCATTCAAGGACCCCGTAGCAAGGCATGGAAAAAAGTGGATTTTCAGCACCAATTAGGCTTTTACTCGGACACCAAATGACCTATCGAGCCGAAACTCGGGATTCGGGGTCGCCTCACATAGGACTACACATAATGTCCGAACTGGCCCCGCAGCTAGAAAGTAACTATGTGTTTTATGGTTTTTTAATGTTTTGTACCGAAGGCCTTGTAAAATTTTGGGCCAGCTCTGAAGTATGTTATACTTGGCTCCTAAATGAGTTGGGAAAAGTGGGTTTGGTGTCAGTTTGTATCAGTTTGGTGTCAGAATGATATCAAATTGACTGATGGACGGTGACTTGCAGGTGACTCTTGTCCATTAGCAATAAGTTTAAGCGGTGAGGTACCATCACCAAAAGCGACATTCTGAAATCAACCCAAACGAGCGATGGAGAGGTACCAGAATCACTGCCCAGCCATCCCTATGGCATCGGGCCAGTCAATTTGGCATTCCTGCATGATTTTTATGGCATGACAAATTGGTGATGGTGAATGCCCAGTTAACCATATGGCAAATGCACAGTGACTTTGAAAGAGTGAGAAAACATTACCAAATGGACATTCTGAAATCAACCCTAATGAGCGATGGAGAGGTACCAGAATCACTGCCGAGCCATCCCGAGTTCATCGGGCCAGTCAATTTGGCATTCCTGCACGAATTTTCAGTGACTTTGCAAAAGTAAGGAACATTTGCAATATGTTTTAACAGTGAGGTACCATCACCAAAAGCAAAATTCTGAAATCAACACAAACGAGCGATGGAGAGGTACCAGAATCACTGCCCAGCCATCCCGAGTTCATTGGGCCAGTCAATTTGGCATTCCTGCACGAATTTTCAGTGACTTTGCAAAAGTAAGGAACATTTGCAATATGTTTTAACAGTGAGGTACCATCACCAAAAGTGACATTCTGAAATCAACCCAAACGAGCGATGGAGAGGTACCAGAATCACTGCCCAGACATCCCGAGGTCATCGGGCCAGTCAATTTGGCATTCCTGCATGATTTTTATGGCATGACAAATTGGTGATGGTGACTGCCCAGTTAACCATATGGCAAAAGCACAGTGACTTTGAAAGAGTGAGAAAACATTACCAAATGGACATTCTGAAATCAACCCTAATGAGCGATGGAGAGGTACCAGAATCACTGCCGAGCCATCCCGAGTTCATCGGGCCAGTCAATTTGGCATTCCTGCACGAATTTTCAGTGACTTTGCAAAAGTAAGGAACATTTGCAATATGTTTTAACAGTGAGGTACCATCACCAAAAGCGACATTCTGAAATCAACCCAAACGAGCGATGGAGAGGTACCAAAATCACTGCCCAGCCATCCCTATGTCATCGGGCCAGTCAATTTGGCATTCCTGCACAAATTTTCAGTGACTTTGCAAAAGTGAGAAACATTTGCAATATGTTTTAACAGTGAGGTACCATCACCAAAAGCGACATTCTGAAATCAACTCAAACGAGCGATGGAGAGGTACCAGAATCACTGCCGAGCCATCCCGAGTTCATCGGGCCAGTCAATTTGGCATTCCTGCACGAATTTTCAGTGACTTTGCAAAAGTAAGGAACATTTGCAATATGTTTTAACAGTGAGGTACCATCACCAAAAGTGACATTCTGAAATCAACCCAAACGAGCGATGGAGAGGTACCAGAATCACTGCCCAGACATCCCGAGGTCATCGGGCCAGTCAATTTGGCATTCCTGCATGATTTTTATGGCATGACAAATTGGTGATGGTGACTGCCCAGTTAACCATATGGCAAATGCACAGTGACTTTGCAAAAGTGAGAAAACATGACCAAATGGACATTCTGAAATCAACACAAACAATGGCATGACCATAGTGTCCAGACTGTGCCGAGTCCAACGAGGTGCCCCGCTTGACCGTAGCTCGCTCGGTCTGAGCGCAGCGACCATGAGAAAAATAGGCCCAATATGAAGCCTGCACCAGTACGTCATTTGATTTTGGGTGACAGCGGCGGAACCGTTAGGTTTAGAAAGACAATTCAACCACAGGACTGTTCCTAAGGTCCTCCTGATCTGTCCAAGCCTATCCTTGACCGTGTGACATTAACCCTTCACAGTCAAAAGAAGGTGTTTACATAAAAACAGTGTTCATTGACTTCTCTCCCCATAGGAATACATTGGCTGCTCCACTAAATACAACCTGGAGTCTATATGGGTTATGAATGCTGTATGAACCTGTCTTTGGTACCAGTCCATCAGACCACTATAAGGTCTACCTGTGTCGATTCTAAGCTTCCTGGACCAACCGGAAGTGGTTCAAATCGCCCTAAAAGTGTATACCCATAACCTGCCTGCAGTTTGATAGACATAGTGCATTCAACCCTGTGTAAATCAGTCAGTTTTAATGGTAAAGACTTAAAACTCAGGATTCTCTAATGGAATACCCCAATGAGGATGTATGTTGAGTTACAGCTTCCTGTGCCAACCGGAAGTGCCATAATTGGTGTCTCATGGGCTGTTTGGAGGGGTTAAAAAATTCAGATCTTTCCAAAACTTCATATATATGATTAGGCAACCCCATGAACTGTAAATCAGTCATTTTTCCCATAAAAATTCAAAGGAAAACTAAATCACACAGATACACAACTTGGATGGAGGGACGTATTATTGGGGTGCGTAGAGACTGACAGTGCCTCCAATAGTTAGCTTTGAATGATATCAAATTGACTGATGGACAGTGACTTGCAGGTGACTCTTGTCCATTTGCAATATGTTTAAGCTGTGAGGTACCATCACCAAAAGCAACATTCTGAAATCAACCCTAACGAGCAATGGAGAGGTACCAGTATCACTGCACAGCCATCCCGAGTTCATCGGGCCAGTCAATTTGGCATTCCTGTATGATTTTTATAGCATGACAAATTGGTAATGGTGACTGCCCAGTTAACCATATGGCAATTGCACAGTGACTTTGCAAAAGTGAGACAACATTTGCAATATGTTTTAACAGTGAGGTACCATCACCAAAAGCGACATTCTGAAATCAACCCAAACGAGCGATGGAGAGGTACCAGAATCACTGCCCAGCCATCCCGAGTTCATCGGTTCAGTCAATTTGGCATTCCTGCATGATTTTTATAGCATGACAAATTGGTGATGGTGAATGCCCAGTTAACCATATGGCAAATGCACAGTGACTTTGCAAAAGTGAGACAACATTTGCAATATGTTTTAACAGTGAGGTACCATCACCAAAAGCGACATTCTGAAATCAACTCAAACGAGCGATGGAGAGGTACCAGAATCACTGCCCAGCCATCCCGAGTTCATCGGTTCAGTCAATTTGGCATTCCTGCATGATTTTTATAGCATGACAAATTGGTGATGGTGACTGCCCAGTTAACCATATGGCAAATGCACAGTGACTTTGCAAAAGTGAGACAACATTTGCAATATGTTTTAACAGTGAGGTACCATCACCAAAAGCGACATTCTGAAATCAACCCAAACGAGCTATGGGGAGGTACCAGAATCACTGCCCAGCCATCCCGAGTTCATCGGGCCAGTCAATTTGGCATTCCTGCATGATTTTTATGGCATGACAAATTGGTGATGGTGAATGCCCAGTTAACCATATGGCAAATGCACAGTGACTTTGAAAGAGTGAGAAAAATCACCAAATGGACATTCTGGAATCAACCCTAACGAGCGATGGAGAGGTACCAGAATCACTGCCCAGCCATCCCGAGTTCATCGGGCCAGTCAATTTGGCATTCCTGCATGATTTTTATGGCATGACAAATTGGTGATGGTGAATGCCCAGTTAACCATATGGCAAATGCACAGTGACTTTGAAAGAGTAAGAAAAATCACCAAATGGACATTCTGGAATCAACCCTAACGAGCGATGGAGAGGTACCAGAATCACTGCCAAGCCATCCCGAGTTCATCGGGCCAGTCAATTTGGCATTCCTGCATGATTTTTATAGCATGACAAATTGGTGATGGTGAATGCCCAGTTAACCATATGGCAAATGCACAGTGACTTTGCAAAAGTGAGAAAACATAAACAAATGGACATGATGAAATCAACACCACGAGTGATTGAAAGGAACAACAATCACTGCCCGGCCATCCCGAGTTCATCAGGCCAGTCAATTTTGCATTTCTGAAGGATTTTTGAGCATGTCAAATTTCTTATGACATTTGGCCCCCACAAAACATATGCCTTATGCAAAAGAAGAAAAAAAAAACATTATGATAAAAAAATATGACTAAAGTATGTTGATACAGTTCTTATACGTGTGTAACTGACACAAAATTCGAAAATTTTTCGAAAAACGGTCCAGAAAGCACTTTTTTAGGGGTGTGTGAAGTTTTTTATGAAATTTAATAATTTTTGACTTTTGACTTCTGACTTCCTATGAAATCATATTGCAGATGGACAAAACATATGCAATAATGCGCAAGTAAAATATTTTAAAAAATTATGATAATAAAATTGGACAAAAGTATTTTCATACAGTTCTTATACATGTGTAATTGACAAAAAAAGCGAAAGAATTTCGAAAAACGGTCCAGAAAGCACTTTTTTAAGGGGTGATAAGTTTTTTTGACTTGGAGTCCAATATCAATATGAAAAACCATGGTGGAGCGCACACGCCACCTGTTGGATTTTTGAAGTGTTACAACTGGCAATAGCCATATGGCATTTGAAGTAAACTTTGCATGAATCAACGCCGCTTTGGGTGGTATTGGCCAATGTGTACATGGTTTGTCCTATGCCAATAATTTGCCATTCATTTTTGTCCACTACGGGGGTGAATTCCCTTACATTGGCGAGTGATAAACACCGTCGAGTGATAAACACCGGCGAGTGATAAACATTGGCGAGTGATAGACACCGGCGAGTGATAAACATTGGCGAGTGATAAACACCGGCGAGTGATAAACATTGGCGAGTGATAAACATTGGCGAGTGATAAACACCGGCGAGTGATAAACATTGGCGAGTGATAAACATTGGCGAGTGATAAACACTGGCGAGTGATAGACACCGGCGAGTGATAAACATTGGCGAGTGTTAAACACCGGCGAGTGATAAACATTGGCGAGTGATAAACATTGGCGAGTGATAAACACTGGTGAGTGATAAACACCGGCGAGTGATAATCACTGGCGAGTGATAAACATTGGCGAGTGATAAACACCGGCGAGTGATAAACATTGGCGAGTGATAAACACCGGCGAGTGATAAACATTGGCGAGTGATAATCACTGGTGAGTGATAAACACTGGTGAGTGATAAACACCGGCGAAAGTGGTAAACATTGGCGAGTGATAAACACCGGCGAAAGTGATAAACATTGGCGAAAGTGATAAACACCGCGAGTGATAAACATTGGCGAGTGATAAACATTGGCCAGTGATAAACACCGGCGAGTGATAAACACCTGCGAAAGTGATGAACATTGGCGAGTGATAAACATTGGCGAAAAGTGATAAACATCCGCGAGTGATAACCACCGGCGAAAGTGATAAACACCTGCGAGTGATAAACACCGGCGAGTGATAAACACCGGCGAGTGATAAACATTGGCGAGTGATAAACATTGGGGAGTGATAAACACCGGCGAGTGATAAACATTGGCGAGTGATAAACATTGGCGAGTGATAAACACTGGCGAGTGATAGACACCGCGAGTGATAAACATTGGCGAAAGTGATAAACACCGGCGAGTGATAAACATTGGCGAAAGTGATAAACATTGGCGAGTGATAAACACTGGTGAGTGATAAACACCGGCGAGTGATAATCACTGGCGAGTGATAAACATTGGCGAGTGATAAACACCGGCGAGTGATAAACACCGGCGAGTGATAAACATTGGCGAGTGATAAACAGCGGCGAGTGATAAACATTGGCGAGTGATAAACATTGGCGAGTGATAAACACCGGCAGTGATAAACATTGGCGAGTGATAAACATTGGCCAGTGATAAACACCGCGAAAGTGATAAACATTGGCGAGTGATAAACATTGGCCAGTGATAAACACCGGCGAAAGTGATAAACACCGCGAGTGATGAACATTGGCGAGTGATAAACATTGGCGAGTGATAAACATCCGCGAGTGATAAACACTGGCGAAAGTGATAAACATTGGCGAGTGATAAACACCGGCGAGTGATAAACACCGGCGAGTGATAAACATTGGCGAGTGATAAACACCGGCGATTGATAAACATTGGCGAGTGATAAACATTGGCCAGTGATAAACACCGGCGAGTGATAAACATTGGCGAGTGATAAACATTGGCAAGTGATAAACACCGTCGAGTGATAAACACCGGCGAGTGATGAACATTGGCGAGTGATAAACATTGGCGAGTGATAAACATCCGCGAGTGATAAACACCGGCGAGTGATAAACACTGGCGAAAGTGATAAACATTGGCGAGTGATAAACACCGGCGAGTGATAAACACCGGCGAGTGATAAACATTGGCGAAAGTGATAAACACCGGCGAGTGATAAACACCGGCGAGTGATAAACATTGGCAAGTGATAAACATTGGCGAGTGATAAACATTGGCGAGTGATAAACACCGACGAGTGATAAACATTGGCGAGTGATGAACACCGCGAGTGATAAACATTGGCGAGTGATAAACACTGGCGAGTGATAAACACCGGCGAGTGAATTACATTGGCGAGTGATAAACACCGGCGAGTGATAAACACCGGCGAGTGATAAACATTGGCGAGTGATAAACACCGGCGAGTGATAAACACCGGCGAGTGATAAACATTGGCAAGTGATAAACATTGGCGAGTGATAAACATTGGCGAGTGATAAACACCGACGAGTGATAAACATTGGCGAGTGATGAACACCGGCGAGTGATAAACATTGGCGAGTGATAAACACTGGCGAGTGATAAACACCGGCGAGTGATAAACATTGGCAAGTGATAAACATTGGCGAGTGATAAACACCGGCGAGTGATAAACATTGGCGAGTGATAAACACTGGCGAGTGATAAACACCGGCGAGTGAATTACATTGGCGAGTGATAAACACCGGCGAGTGATAAACACCGGCGAGTGATAAACATTGGCGAGTGATAAACACCGGCGAGTGATAAACACCGGCGAGTGATAAACATTGGCAAGTGATAAACATTGGCGAGTGATAAACATTGGCGAGTGATAAACACCGACGAGTGATAAACATTGGCGAGTGATGAACACCGGCGAGTGATAAACATTGGCGAGTGATAAACACTGGCGAGTGATAAACACCGGCGAGTGAATTACATTGGCGAGTGATAAACATTGGCGAGTGATAAACAATGGCGAGTGATAAACATTGGCAATTGATAAACACCGGCGAGTGAAAAACACCGGCGAGTGATAAACACCGGCGAGTGATAAACATTGGCGAGTGATAAACACCGGCCAGTGATAAACACAGGCGAGTGATAAACATCGGCGAGTGATAAACATTGGCGAGTGATAAACATTGGCGAGTTATAAACACCGGCGAGTGATAAACATTGGCGAGTGATAAACATTGGTGAGTGATAAACACCAGCGAGTGATAAACATTGGCGAGTGATAAATAACGGCCAGTGATAAACACCGGCGAGTGATAAAAATTGGCGAGTGATAAACACCGGCGAGTGATAAACATTGGCGAGTGATAAACACCGGCCAGTGATAAACACAGGCGAGTGATAAACATCGGCGAGTGATAAACATTGGCGAGTGATAAACATTGGCGAGTTATAAACACCGGCGAGTGATAAACATTGGCAAGTGATAAACATTGGTGAGTGATAAACACCAGCGAGTGATAAACATTGGCGAGTGATAAATAACGGCCAGTGATAAACACCGGCGAGTGATAAAAATTGGCGAGTGATAAACACCGGCGAGTGATAAACATTGGCGAGTGATAAACATTGGCGAGTTATAAACACCGGCGAGTGATAAACATTGGCGAGTGATAAACATTGGCGAGTGATAAACATTGGCGAGTTATAAACACCGGCGAGTGATAAACATTGGCGAGTGATAAACATTGGTGAGTGATAAACACCGGCGAGTGATAAACATTGGCGAGTGATAAATAACGGCCAGTGATAAACACCGGCGAGTGATAAAAATTGGCGAGTGATAAACACCGGCGAGTGATAAACATTGGCGAGTGATAAACATTGCCGAGTTATAAACACCGGCGAGTGATAAACATTGGCGAGTGATAAACACCGGCCAGTGATAAACACAGGCGAGTGATAAACATCGGCGAGTGATAAACATTGGCGAGTGATAAACATTGGCGAGTTATAAACACCGGCGAGTGATAAACATTGGCAAGTGATAAACATTGGTGAGTGATAAACACCAGCGAGTGATAAACATTGGCGAGTGATAAATAACGGCCAGTGATAAACACCGGCGAGTGATAAAAATTGGCGAGTGATAAACACCGGCGAGTGATAAACATTGGCGAGTGATAAACATTGGCGAGTTATAAACACCGGCGAGTGATAAACATTGGCGAGTGATAAACATTGGCGAGTGATAAACATTGGCGAGTTATAAACACCGGCGAATGATAAACATTGGCGAGTGATAAACATTGGTGAGTGATAAACACCGGCGAGTGATAAACATTGGCGAGTGATAAATAACGGCCAGTGATAAACACCGGCGAGTGATAAAAATTGGCGAGTGATAAACACCGGCGAGTGATAAACATTGGCGAGTGATAAACATTGCCGAGTTATAAACACCGGCGAGTGATAAACATTGGCGAGTGATAAACATTGGTGAGTGATAAACACCGGCGAGTGATAAACATTGGCGAGTGATAAACACCGGCCGGTGATAAACACCGGCCAGTGATAAACACCGGCGAGTGATAAACATTGGCGAGTGATAAACATTGGCGAGTGATAAACACCGGCGAGTGATAAACACCGGCGAGTGATAAACATTGGCGAGTGATAAACATTGGCGAGTGATAAACATTGGCGAGTGATAAACATTGGTGAGTGATAAACATTGGTGAGTGATAAACACCGGCGAGTGATAAACATTGGCGAGTGATAAACATTGGCGAGTGATAAACATTGGCGAGTGATAAACATTGGCGAGTGATAAACACCGGCGAGTGATAAACACCGGCGAGTGATAAACATTGGCGAGTGATAAACATTGGCGAGTGATAAACACCGGCGAGTGATAAACATTGGCGAGTTATAAACACCGGCGAGTGATAAACATTGGTGAGGGATAAACATTGGTGAGTGATAAACACCGGCTAGTTATAAACATTGGCGAGTGATAAACACCGGCGAGTGATAAACATTGGCGAGTGATTAACATTGGTGAGTGATAAACACCGGCGAGTGATAAACATTGGCGAGTGATAAACATTGGCGAGTGATAAACATTGGCGAGTGATAAACATTGGCGAGTGATAAACATTGGCGAGTGATAAACATTGGCGAGTGATGAACACCGGCGAGTGATAAACATTGGCGAGTGAGAAACATTGGCGAGTGATAAACACTGGCGAGTGATAAACACCGGCGAGTGATGAACATTGGCGAGTGATAAACATTGGCGAGTGATAAACATCCGCGAGTGATAAACACCGGCGAGTGATAAACACTGGCGAGTGATAAACATTGGCGAGTGATAAACACCGGCGAGTGATAAACACCGGCGAGTGATAAACATTGGCGAGTGATAAACACCGGCAAGTGATAAACACCGGCGAGTGATAAACACCGGCGAGTGATAAACATTGGCGAGTGATAAACACCGATGAGTGATAAACATTGGCGAGTGATGAACACCGGCGAGTGATAAACATTGGCGAGTGATAAACACTGGCGAGTGATAAACACCGGCGAGTGAATTACATTGGCGAGTGATAAACATTGGCGAGTGATAAACAATGGCGATTGATAAACACCTGCGAGTGATAAACACCGGCGAGTGATAAACACCGGCGAGTGATAAACACCGGCGAGTGATAAACACCGGCGAGTGATAAACATTGGCGAGTGATAAACATTGGCGAGTGATAAACACCGGCGAGTGATAAACATTGGCGAGTGATAAACACCGCCAGTGATAAACACAGGCGAGTGATAAACATCGGCGAAAGTGATAAACATTGGCGAGTGATAAACATTGGCGAGTTATAAACACCGGCGAGTGATAAACATTGGCAAGTGATAAACATTGGTGAGTGATAAACACCAGCGAGTGATAAACATTGGCGAGTGATAAACACCTGGCGAAAGTGAATTACATTGGCGAGTGATAAACATTGGCGAGTGATAAACAATGGCGATTGATAAACACCTGCGAGTGATAAACACCTGCGAGTGATAAACACCCGAGTGATAAACACCGGCGAAAGTGATAAACACCGGCGAAAGTGATAAACACCGGCGAGTGATAAACATTGGCGAAAGTGATAAACATTGGCGAGTGATAATAACCGGCGAGTGATAAACATTGGCGAGTGATAAACACCGCCAGTGATAAACACAGGCGAGTGATAAACATCGCGAGTGATAAACATTGGCGAGTGATAAACATTGGCGAGTTATAAACACCGGCGAGTGATAAACATTGGCAAGTGATAAACATTGGTGAGTGATAAACACCAGCGAGTGATAAACATTGGCGAGTGATAAACATTGGCGAGTTATAAACACCGTCGAGTGATAAACATTGGCGAGTGATAAACATTGGCGAGTGATAAACATTGGCGAGTTATAAACACCGGCGAGTGATAAACATTGGCGAGTGATAAACATTGGTGAGTGATAAACACCGCGAGTGATAAATAACGGCCAGTGATAAACACCGGCGAGAGATAAAAATTGGCGAGTGATAAACACCGGCGAGTGATAAACATTGGCGAAAGTGATAAACATTGCCGAGTTATAAACACCGGCGAGTGATAAACATTGGCGAGTGATAAACATTGGTGAGTGATAAACACCGCGAGTGATAAACATTGGCGAGTGATAAACACCGGCCGGTGATAAACACCGCCAGTGATAAACACCGGCGAGTGATAAACATTGGCGAGTGATAAACATTGGCGAGTGATAAACACCGGCGAGTGATAAACATTGGCGAGTTATAAACACCGGCGAGTGATAAACATTGGCGAGTGATAAACATTGGTGAGTGATAAACATTGGTGAGTGATAAACACCGGCGAGTGATAAACATTGGCGAGTGATAAACATTGGCGAGTGATAAACATTGGCGAGTGATAAACATTGGCGAGTGATAAACATTGGCGAGTGATAAACATTGGCGAGTGATAAACACCGGCGAGTGATAAACATTGGCGAGTGATAAACATTGGCGAGTGATAAACACCGGCGAGTGATAAACATTGGCGAGTGATAAACATTGGCGAGTGATAAACATTGGTGAGGGATAAACATTGGTGAGTGATAAACACCGGCTAGTTATAAACATTGGCGAGTGATAAACACCGGCGAGTGATAAACATTGGCGAGTGATTAACATTGGTGAGTGATAAACACCGAAGCGAGTGATAAACATTGGCGAGTGATAAACATTGGCGAGTGATAAACATTGGCGAGTGATAAACATTGGCGAGTGATAAACATTGGCGAGTGATAAACATTGGCGAGTGATAAACATTGGCGAGTGATGAACACCGGCGAGTGATAAACATTGGCGAGTGAGAAACATTGGCGAGTCATAAACACTGGCGAGTGATAAACACCGGCGAGTGATGAACATTGGCGAGTGATAAACATTGGCGAGTGATAAACATCCGCGAGTGATAAACACCGGCGAGTGATAAACACTGGCGAGTGATAAACATTGGCGAGTGATAAACACCGGCGAGTGATAAACATTGGCGAGTGATAATCACCGGCGAGTGATAAACATTGGCGAGTTATAAACACCGGCCAGTGATAAACACAGGCGAGTGATAAACATCGGCGAGTGATAAACATTGGCGAGTGATAAACATTGGCGAGTTATAAACACCGGCGAGTGATAAACATTGGCAAGTGATAAACATTGGTGAGTGATAAACATTGGCGAGTGATAAACATTGGCGAGTGATAAACATTGGCGAGTGATGAACACCGGCGAGTGATAAACATTGGCGAGTGAGAAACATTGGCGAGTCATAAACACTGGCGAGTGATAAACACCGGCGAGTGATGAACATTGGCGAGTGATAAACATTGGCGAGTGATAAACATCCGCGAGTGATAAACACCGGCGAGTGATAAACACTGGCGAGTGATAAACACCGGCGAGTGATAAACATTGTCGAGTGATAAACATTGGCGAGTGATAATCACCGGCGAGTGATAAACATTGGCGAGTGATAAACACCGGCCAGTGATAAACACAGGCGAGTGATAAACATCGGCGAGTGATAAACATTGGCGAGTGATAAACATTGGCGAGTTATAAACACCGGCGAGTGATAAACATTGGCAAGTGATAAACATTGGTGAGTGATAAACACCAGCGAGTGATAAACGTTGGCGAGTGATAAACATTGGCGAGTTATAAACACCGTCGAGTGATAAACATTGGCGAGTGATAAACATTGGCGAGTGATAAACATTGGCGAGTTATAAACACCGGCGAGTGATAAACATTGGCGAGTGATAAACATTGGTGAGTGATAAACACCGGCGAGTGATAAACATTGGCGAGTGATAAATAACGGCCAGTGATAAACACCGGCGAGAGATAAAAATTGGCGAGTGATAAACACCGGCGAGTGATAAACATTGCCGAGTTATAAACACCGGCGAGTGATAAACATTGGCGAGTGATAAACATTGGTGAGTGATAAACACCGGCGAGTGATAAACATTGGCGAGTGATAAACACCGGCCGGTGATAAACACCGGCCAGTGATAAACACCGGCGAAAGTGAAAAACATTGGCGAAAGTGATAAACATTGGCGAGTGATAAACACCGGCGAAAGTGATAAACATTGGCGAGTTATAAACACCGGCGAGTGATAAACATTGGCGAGTGATAAACATTGCTGAGTGATAAACATTGGTGAGTGATAAACACCGGCGAGTGATAAACATTGGCGAGTGATAAACATTGGCGAGTGATAAACATTGGCGAGTGATAAACATTGGCGAGTGATAAACATTGGCGAGTGATAAACATTGGCGAGTGATAAACATTGGCGAGTGATAAACATTGGCGAGTGATAAACACCGGCGAGTGATAAACATTGGCGAGTGATAAACATTGGCGAGTGATAAACACCGGCGAGTGATAAACATTGGCGAGTTATAAACACCGGCGAGTGATAAACATTGGTGAGGGATAAACATTGGTGAGTGATAAACACCGGCTAGTTATAAACATTGGCGAGTGATAAACACCGGCGAGTGATAAACATTGGCGAGTGATTAACATTGGTGAGTGATAAACACCGGCGAGTGATAAACATTGGCGAGTGATAAACATTGGCGAGTGATAAACATTGGCGAGTGATAAACATTGGCGAGTGATAAACATTGGCGAGTGATAAACATTGGCGAGTGATAAACATTGGCGAGTGATGAACACCGGCGAGTGATAAACATTGGCGAGTGAGAAACATTGGCGAGTCATAAACACTGGCGAGTGATAAACACCGGCGAGTGATGAACATTGGCGAGTGATAAACATTGGCGAGTGATAAACATCCGCGAGTGATAAACACCGGCGAGTGATAAACACTGGCGAGTGATAAACATTGGCGAGTGATAAACACCGGCGAGTGATAAACACCGGCGAGTGATAAACATTGGCGAGTGATAAACACCGGCAAGTGATAAACACCGGCGAGTGATAAACACCGGCGAGTGATAAACATTGGCGAGTGATAAACACCGGCGAGTGAATTACATTGGCGAGTGATAAACATTGGCGAGTGATAAACAATGGCGATTGATAAACACCTGCGAGTGATAAACACCTGCGAGTGATAAACACCGGCGAGTGATAAACACCGGCGAGTGATAAACACCGGCGAGTGATAAACACCGGCGAGTGATAAACATTGGCGAGTGATAAACATTGGCGAGTGATAAACACCGGCGAAAGTGATAAACATTGGCGAAAGTGATAAACACCGGCCAGTGATAAACACAGAAAGTGATAAACATCGGTGAGTGATAAACATTGGCGAGTGATAAACATTGGCGAGTTATAAACACCGGCGAGTGATAAACATTGGCAAGTGATAAACATTGGTGAGTGATAAACACCAGCGAGTGAAAAACATTGGCGAGTGATAAACACCGGCGAGTGAATTACATTGGCGAGTGATAAACATTGGCGAGTGATAAACAATGGCGATTGATAAACACCTGCGAGTGATAAACACCTGCGAGTGATAAACACCGGCGAGTGATAAACACCGGCGAGTGATAAACACCTTCGAGTGATAAACATTGGCGAGTGATAAACATTGGCGAGTGATAATCACCGGCGAGTGATAAACATTGGCGAGTGATAAACACCGGCCAGTGATAAACACAGGCGAGTGATAAACATCGGCGAGTGATAAACATTGGCGAGTGATAAACATTGGCGAGTTATAAACACCGGCGAGTGATAAACATTGGCAAGTGATAAACATTGGTGAGTGATAAACACCAGCGAGTGATAAACATTGGCGAGTGATAAACATTGGCGAGTTATAAACACCGTCGAGTGATAAACATTGGCGAGTGATAAACATTGGCGAGTGATAAACATTGGCGAGTTATAAACACCGGCGAGTGATAAACATTGGCGAGTGATAAACATTGGTGAGTGATAAACACCGGCGAGTGATAAACATTGGCGAGTGATAAATAACGGCCAGTGATAAACACCGGCGAGTGATAAAAATTGGCGAGTGATAAACACCGGCGAGTGATAAACATTGGCGAGTGATAAACATTGCCGAGTTATAAACACCGGCGAGTGATAAACATTGGCGAGTGATAAACATTGGTGAGTGATAAACACCGGCGAGTGATAAACATTGGCGAGTGATAAACACCGGCCGGTGATAAACACCGCCAGTGATAAACACCGCAGTGATAAACATTGGCGAGTGATAAACATTGGCGAGTGATAAACACCGGCGAGTGATAAACATTGGCGAGTTATAAACACCGCGAGTGATAAACATTGGCGAGTGATAAACACCGAAAGTGATAAACATTGGCGAGTGATAAACATTGGCGAGTGATAAACATTGGCGAGTGATAAACATTGGCGAGTGATAAACATTGGCGAGTGATAAACATTGGCGAGTGATGAACACCGGCGAGTGATAAACATTGGCGAGTGATAAATAACGGCCAGTGATAAACACCGGCGAGTGATAAAAATTGGCGAGTGATAAACACCGGCGAGTGATAAACATTGGCGAGTTATAAACATTGCCGAGTTATAAACACCGGCGAGTGATAAACATTGGCGAGTGATAAACATTGGTGAGTGATAAACACCGGCGAGTGATAAACATTGGCGAGTGATAAACACCGGCCAGTGATAAACATTGGTGAGTGATAAACACCGGCGAGTGATAAACATTGGCGAGTGATAAACACCGGCCAGTGATAAACACCGGCCAGTGATAAACACCGGCAGGTGATAAACATTGGCGAGTGATAAACATTGGTGAGTGATAAACATTGGCGAGTGATAAACATTGGCGAGTGATAAACACCGGCAAGTGATAAACATTGGTGAGTGATAAACACCGGCGAGTGATAAACATTGGCGAGTGATAAACATTGGCGAGTGATAAACATTGGCGAGTGATAAACATTGGTGAGTGATAAACACCGCAGTGATAAACATTGGCGAGTGATAAACATTGGCGAGTGATAAACATTGGCGAGTGATAAACATTGGCGAGTGATAAACATTGGCGAGTGATAAACACCGGCGAGTGATAAACATTGGCGAAAGTGATAAACATTGGCGAGTGATAAACACGGCGAGTGATAAACATTGGCGAGTGATAAACATTGGCGAGTGATAAACACCGCGAGTGATAAACATTGGCGAGTTATAAACACCGGCGAGTGATAAACATTGGTGAGGGATAAACATTGGTGAGTGATAAACACCGGCTAGTTATAAACATTGGCGAGTGATAAACACCGGCGAGTGATAAACATTGGCGAGTGATTAACATTGGTGAGTGATAAACACCGGCGAGTGATAAACATTGGCGAGTGATAAACATTGGCGAGTGATAAACATTGGCGAGTGATAAACATTGGCGAGTGATAAACATTGGCGAGTGATAAACATTGGCGAGTGATGAACACCGGCGAGTGATAAACATTGGCGAGTGAGAAACATTGCGAGTGAGTCATAAACACTGGCGAGTGATAAACACCGCGAGTGATGAACATTGGCGAGTGATAAACATTGGCGAGTGATAAACATCCGCGAGTGATAAACACCGGCGAGTGATAAACACTGGCGAAAGTGATAAACATTGGCGAGTGATAAACACCGCGAAAGTGATAAACACCGGCGAGTGATAAACATTGGCGAGTGATAAACACCGGCAAGTGATAAACACCGGCGAGTGATAAACACCGGCGAGTGATAAACATTGGCGAGTGATAAACAACGACGAGTGATAAACATTGGCGAGTGATGAACACCGGCGAGTGATAAACATTGGCGAGTGATAAACACTGGCGAGTGATAAACACCGCGAAGTGAATTACATTGGCGAGTGATAAACATTGGCGAGTGATAAACAATGGCGATTGATAAACACCTGCGAGTGATAAACACCTGCGAGTGATAAACACCGGCGAGTGATAAACACCGGCGAGTGATAAACACCGGCGAGTGATAAACACCGGCGAGTGATAAACATTGGCGAGTGATAAACATTGGCGAGTGATAAACACCGGCGAGTGATAAACATTGGCGAGTGATAAACACCGGCCAGTGATAAACACAGGCGAGTGATAAACATCGGCGAGTGATAAACATTGGCGAGTTATAAACACCGGCGAGTGATAAACATTGGCAAGTGATAAACATTGGTGAGTGATAAACACCAGCGAGTGATAAACATTGGCGAGTGATAAACATCGGCGAGTGAATTACATTGGCGAGTGATAAACATTGGCGAGTGATAAACAATGGCGATTGATAAACACCTGCGAGTGATAAACACCTGCGAGTGATAAACACCGGCGAGTGATAAACACCGGCGAGTGATAAACACCGGCGAGTGATAAACACCGGCGAGTGATAAACACCTGGCGAGTGATAAACACCGGCGAGTGATAAACACCGGCGAGTGATAAACACCGGCGAGTGATAAACACCGGCGAGTGATAAACATTTGGCGAGTGATAAACATTGGCGAGTGATAATCACCTGGCGAAAGTGATAAACATTGGCGAGTGATAAACACCGCCAGTGATAAACACAGGCGAGTGATAAACATCGGCGAAAGTGATAAACATTGGCGAGTGATAAACATTGGCGAGTTATAAACACCGGCGAGTGATAAACATTGGCGAGTGATAAACACCCGCCAGTGATAAACACAGGCGAGTGATAAACATCGGCGAGTGATAAACATTGGCGAGTGATAAACATTGGCGAGTTAGTGAGTGATAAACATTGGCAAGTGATAAACATTGGTGAGTGATAAACACCAGCGAGTGATAAACATTGGCGAGTGATAAACATTGGCGAGTTATAAACACCGTCGAGTGATAAACATTGGCGAGTGATAAACATTGGCGAGTGATAAACATTGGCGAGTTATAAACACCGCAGTGATAAACATTGGCGAGTGATAAACATTGGTGAGTGATAAACACCGGCGAGTGATAAACATTGGCGAGTGATAAATAACGGCCAGTGATAAACACCGGCGAGTGATAAAAATTGGCGAGTGATAAACACCGCGAGTGATAAACATTGGCGAGTGATAAACATTGCCAGTTATAAACACCGGCGAAAGTGATAAACATTGGCGAAAGTGATAAACATTGGTGAGTGATAAACACCGCGAGTGATAAACATTGGCGAGTGATAAACACCGGCCGGTGATAAACACCGGCCAGTGATAAACACCGGCGAGTGATAAACATTGGCGAGTGATAAACATTGGCGAGTGATAAACACCGGCGAGTGATAAACATTGGCGAGTTATAAACATTGGCGAGTGATAAACATTGGCGAGTGATAAACACCGCGAGTGATAAACATTGGCGAAAGTGATAAACATTGGCGAGTGATAAACATTGGCGAGTGATAAACATTGGCGAAAGTGATAAACATTGGCGAGTGATAAACATTGGCGAGTGATAAACATTGGCGAGTGATGAACACCGGCGAGTGATAAACATTGGCGAGTGATAAATAACGGCCAGTGATAAACACCGGCGAGTGATAAAAATTGGCGAGTGATAAACACCGGCGAGTGATAAACATTGGCGAGTTATAAACATTGCCGAGTTATAAACACCGGGCGAGTGATAAACATTGGCGAGTGATAAACATTGGTGAGTGATAAACACCGCGAGTGATAAACAGTGGCGAGTGATAAACACCGGCCAGTGATAAACACCGCCAGTGATAAACATTGGTGAGTGATAAACACCGGCGAGTGATAAACATTGGCGAGTGATAAACACCGGCCAGTGATAAACACCGGCCAGTGATAAACACTGGCAGGTGATAAACATTGGCGAGTGATAAACATTGGTGAGTGATAAACATTGGCGAGTGATAAACATTGGCGAGTGATAAACACCGGCAAGTGATAAACATTGGTGAGTGATAAACATTGGCGAGTGATAAACATTGGCGAGTGATAAACATTGGCGAGTGATAAACATTGGCGAGTGATAAACATTGGTGAGTGATAAACACCGCGAGTGATAAACATTGGCGAGTGATAAACATTGGCGAGTGATAAACATTGGCGAGTGATAAACATTGGCGAGTGATAAACATTGGCGAGTGATAAACACCGGCGAGTGATAAACATTGGCGAGTGATAAACATTGGCGAGTGATAAACACCGGCGAGTGATAAACATTGGCGAGTGATAAACATTGGCGAGTGATAAACACCGGCGAGTGATAAACATTGGCGAGTTATAAACACCGGCGAGTGATAAACATTGGTGAGGGATAAACATTGGTGAGTGATAAACACCGGCTAGTTATAAACATTGGCGAGTGATAAACACCGGCGAGTGATAAACATTGGCGAGTGATTAACATTGGTGAGTGATAAACACCGGCGAGTGATAAACATTGGCGAGTGATAAACATTGGCGAGTGATAAACATTGGCGAGTGATAAACATTGGCGAGTGATAAACATTGGCGAGTGATAAACATTGGCGAGTGATAAACATTGGCGAGTGATGAACACCGCGAGTGATAAACATTGGCGAGTGAGAAACATTGGCGAGTCATAAACACTGGCGAGTGATAAACACCGGCGAGTGATGAACATTGGCGAGTGATAAACATTGGCGAGTGATAAACATCCGCGAGTGATAAACACCGGCGAGTGATAAACACTGGCGAGTGATAAACATTGGCGAGTGATAAACACCGGCGAGTGATAAACACCGGCGAGTGATAAACATTGGCGAGTGATAAACACCGGCAAGTGATAAACACCGGCGAGTGATAAACACCGGCGAGTGATAAACATTGGCGAGTGATAAACACCGACGAGTGATAAACATTGGCGAGTGATGAACACCGGCGAGTGATAAACATTGGCGAGTGATAAACACTGGCGAGTGATAAACACCGGCGAGTGAATTACATTGGCGAGTGATAAACATTGGCGAGTGATAAACAATGGCGATTGATAAACACCTGCGAGTGATAAACACCTGCGAGTGATAAACACCGGCGAGTGATAACCACCGGCGAGTGATAAACATTGGCGAGTGATAAACATTGGCGAGTGATAAACACCGGCGAGTGATAAACATTGGCGAGTGATAAACACCGGCCAGTGATAAACACAGGCGAGTGATAAACATCGGTGAGTGATAAACATTGGCGAGTGATAAACATTGGCGAGTTATAAACACCGGCGAGTGATAAACATTGGCAAGTGATAAACATTGGTGAGTGATAAACACCAGCGAGTGATAAACATTGGCGAGTGATAAACACCGGCGAGTGAATTACATTGGCGAGTGATAAACATTGGCGAGTGATAAACAATGGCGATTGATAAACACCTGCGAGTGATAAACACCTGCGAGTGATAAACACCGGCGAGTGATAAACACCGGCGAGTGATAAACACCGGCGAGTGATAAACACCGGCGAGTGATAAACATTGGCGAGTGATAAACATTGGCGAGTGATAATCACCGGCGAGTGATAAACATTGGCGAGTGATAAACACCGGCCAGTGATAAACACAGGCGAGTGATAAACATCGGCGAGTGATAAACATTGGCGAGTGATAAACATTGGCGAGTTATAAACACCGGCGAGTGATAAACATTGGCAAGTGATAAACATTGGTGAGTGATAAACACCAGCGAGTGATAAACATTGGCGAGTGATAAACATTGGCGAGTTATAAACACCGTCGAGTGATAAACATTGGCGAGTGATAAACATTGGCGAGTGATAAACATTGGCGAGTTATAAACACCGGCGAGTGATAAACATTGGCGAGTGATAAACATTGGTGAGTGATAAACACCGCGAGTGATAAACATTGGCGAAAGTGATAAATAACGGCCAGTGATAAACACCGGCGAGTGATAAAAATTGGCGAGTGATAAACACCGGCGAGTGATAAACATTGGCGAGTGATAAACATTGGTGAGTGATAAACACCGGCGAGTGATAAACATTGGCGAGTGATAAACACCGGCCGGTGATAAACACCGCCAGTGATAAACACCGCGAGTGATAAACATTGGCGAAAGTGATAAACATTACAGTGATAAACACCGGCGAGTGATAAACATTGGCGAGTTATAAACACCGGCGAGTGATAAACATTGGCGAGTGATAAACACCGGCGAGTGATAAACATTGGCGAGTGATAAACATTGGCGAGTGATAAACATTGGCGAGTGATAAACATTGGCGAGTGATAAACATTGGCGAGTGATAAACATTGGCGAGTGATAAACATTGGCGAGTGATGAACACCGGCGAGTGATAAACATTGGCGAGTGATAAATAACGGCCAGTGATAAACACCGGCGAGTGATAAAAATTGGCGAGTGATAAACACCGGCGAGTGATAAACATTGGCGAGTTATAAACATTGCCGAGTTATAAACACCGGCGAGTGATAAACATTGGCGAGTGATAAACATTGGTGAGTGATAAACACCGGCGAGTGATAAACATTGGCGAGTGATAAACACCGGCCAGTGATAAACACCGGCCAGTGATAAACATTGGTGAGTGATAAACACCGGCGAGTGATAAACATTGGCGAGTGATAAACACCGGGCCAGTGATAAACACCGGCAGGTGATAAACATTGGCGAGTGATAAACATTGGTGAGTGATAAACATTGGCGAGTGATAAACATTGGCGAGTGATAAACACCGGCAAGTGATAAACATTGGTGAGTGATAAACATTGGCGAGTGATAAACATTGGCGAGTGATAAACATTGGCGAAAGTGATAAACATTGGCGAAAGTGATAAACATTGGCGAGTTATAAACACCGCGAAAGTGATAAACATTGGTGAGGGATAAACATTGGTGAGTGATAACACCGGCTAGTTATAAACATTGGCGAGTGATAAACACCGCGAAAGTGATAAACATTGGCAGTGATTAACATTGGTGAGTGATAAACACCGGCAGTGATAAACATTGGCGAGTGATAAACATTGGCGAAAGTGATAAACATTGGCGAGTGATAAACATTGGCGAGTGATAAACATTGGCGAGTGATGAACACCGGCGAGTGATAAACATTGGCGAGTGAGAAACATTGGCGAGTGATAAACACCGGCGAGTGATAAACACCGGCGAGTGATGAACATTGGCGAGTGATAAACATTGGCGAGTGATAAACATCCGCGAGTGATAAACACCGGCGAGTGATAAACACTGGCGAGTGATAAACATTGGCGAGTGATAAACACCGGCGAGTGATAAACACCGGCGAGTGATAAACATTGGCGAGTGATAAACACTGGCGAGTGATAAACACCGGCGAGTGAATTACATTGGCGAGTGATAAACATTGGCGAGTGATAAACAATGGCGATTGATAAACACCTGCGAGTGATAAACACCTGCGAGTGATAAACACCGGCGAGTGATAAACACCGGCGAGTGATAAACACCGGCGAGTGATAAACACCGGCAAGTGATAAACATTGGCGAGTGATAAACATTGGCGAGTGATGAACACCGGCGAGTGATAAACATTGGCGAGTGATAAAAACGGCCAGTGATAAACACCAGTGATAAAAATTGGCGAGTGATAAACACCGCGAGTGATAAACATTGGCGAGTTATAAACATTGCCGAGTTATAAACACCGGCGAGTGATAAACATTGGCGAAAGTGATAAACATTGGTGAGTGATAAACACCGCGAAAGTGATAAACATTGGCGAGTGATAAACACCGGCCAGTGATAAACACCGCCAGTGATAAACATTGGTGAGTGATAAACACCGGCGAGTGATAAACATTGGCGAGTGATAAACATTGCCAGTGATAAACACCGGCCAGTGATAAACACCGCAGGTGATAAACATTGGCGAGTGATAAACATTGGTGAGTGATAAACATTGGCGAGTGATAAACATTGGCGAGTGATAAACACCGGCAAGTGATAAACATTGGTGAGTGATAAACACCGGCGAGTGATAAACATTGGCGAGTGATAAACATTGGCGAGTGATAAACACCGGCGAGTGATAAACATTGGCGAGTTATAAACACCGGCGAGTGATAAACATTGGTGAGGGATAAACATTGGTGAGTGATAACACCGGCTAGTTATAAACATTGGCGAGTGATAAACACCTGGCGAGTGATAAACATTGGCGAGTGATTAACATTGGTGAGTGATAAACACCGGCGAGTGATAAACATTGGCGAGTGATAAACATTGGCGAGTGATAAACATTGGCGAGTGATAAACATTGGCGAGTGATAAACATTGGCGAGTGATGAACACCGCGAGTGATAAACATTGGCGAGTGAGAAACATTGGCGAGTGATAAACACCGGCAGTGATAAACATTGGCGAGTGATGAACATTGGCGAGTGATAAACATTGGCGAGTGATAAACATCCGCGAGTGATAAACACCGGCGAGTGATAAACACTGGCGAGTGATAAACATTGGCGAGTGATAAACACCGGCGAGTGATAAACACCGGCGAGTGATAAACATTGGCGAGTGATAAACACTGGCGAGTGATAAACACCGGCGAGTGAATTACATTGGCGAGTGATAAACATTGGCGAGTGATAAACAATGGCGATTGATAAACACCTGCGAGTGATAAACACCTGCGAGTGATAAACACCGGCGAGTGATAAACACCGGCGAGTGATAAACACCGGCGAGTGATAAACACCGGCGAGTGATAAACATTGGCGAGTGATAAACATTGGCGAGTGATAAACACCGGCGAGTGATAAACATTGGCGAGTGATAAACACCGGCCAGTGATAAACACAGGCGAGTGATAAACATCGGCGAGTGATAAACATTGGCGAGTGATAAACATTGGCGAGTTATAAACACCGGCGAGTGATAAACATTGGCAAGTGATAAACATTGGTGAGTGATAAACACCAGCGAGTGATAAACATTGGCGAGTGATAAATAACGGCCAGTGATAAACACCGGCGAGTGATAAAAATTGGCGAGTGATAAACACCGGCGAGTGATAAACATTGGCGAGTGATAAACATTGGCGAGTTATAAACACCGGCGAGTGATAAACATTGGCGAGTGATAAACATTGGCGAGTGATAAACATTGGCGAGTTATAAACACCGGCGAGTGATAAACATTGGCGAGTGATAAACATTGGTGAGTGATAAACACCGGCGAGTGATAAATAACGGCCAGTGATAAACACCGGCGAGTGATAAAAATTGGCGAGTGATAAACACCGGCGAGTGATAAACATTGGCGAGTGATAAACATTGCCGAGTTATAAACACCGGCGAGTGATAAACATTGGCGAGTGATAAACATTGGTGAGTGATAAACACCGGCGAGTGATAAACATTGGCGAGTGATAAACACCGGCAGGTGATAAACACCGGCCAGTGATAAACACCGGCGAGTGATAAACATTGGCGAGTGATAAACATTGGCGAGTGATAAACACCGGCAAGTGATAAACATTGGCGAGTTATAAACACCGGCGAGTGATAAACATTGGCGAGTGATAAACATTGGTGAGTGATAAACATTGGTGAGTGATAAACACCGGCGAGTGATAAACATTGGCGAGTGATAAACATTGGCGAGTGATAAACTTTGGCGAGTGATAAACATTGGCGAGTGATAAACATTGGCGAGTGATAAACATTGGCGAGTGATAAACATTGGCGAGTGATGAACACCGGCGAGTGATAAACAATGGCGAGTGATAAATAACGGCCAGTGATAAACACCGGCGAGTGATAAAAATTGGCGAGTGATAAACACCGGCGAGTGATAAACATTGGCGAGTTATAAACATTGCCGAGTTATAAACACCCGGCGAGTGATAAACATTGGCGAGTGATAAACATTGGTGAGTGATAAACACCGGCGAGTGATAAACATTGGCGAGTGATAAACACCGCCAGTGATAAACACCGGCAGGTGATAAACATTGGCGAGTGATAAACATTGGTGAGTGATAAACATTGGCGAGTGATAAACATTGGCGAGTGATAAACACCGGCAAGTGATAAACATTGGTGAGTGATAAACACCGGCGAGTGATAAACATTGGCGAGTGATAAACATTGGCGAGTGATAAACACCGGCGAGTGATAAACATTGGCGAGTTATAAACACCGGCGAGTGATTAACATTGGTGAGGGATAAACATTGGTGAGTGATAAACACCGGCTAGTTATAAACATTGGCGAGTGATAAACACCGGCGAGTGATAAACATTGGCGAGTGGGAAACATTGGCGAGTGATAAACACTGGCGAGTGATAAACACCGGCGAGTGATGAACATTGGCGAGTGATAAACATTGGCGAGTGATAAACATCCGCGAGTGATAAACACCGGCGAGTGATAAACACTGGCGAGTGATAAACATTGGCGAGTGATAAACACCGGCGAGTGATAAACACCGGCGAGTGATAAACATTGGCGAGTGATAAACACCGGCAAGTGATAAACACTGGCGAGTGATAAACACCGGCGAGTGATAAACATTGGCGAGTGATAAACATTGGCGAAAGTGATAAACACCGGCGAGTGATAAACATTGGCGAGTGATAAACACCGGCCAGTGATAAACACAGGCGAGTGATAAACATCGAGTGATAAACATTGGCGAGTGATAAACATTGGCGAGTTATAAACACCGGCGAAAGTGATAAACATTGGCAAGTGATAAACATTGGTGAGTGATAAACACCAGCGAGTGATAAACATTGGCGAGTGATAAATAACGGCCAGTGATAAACACCGGCGAGTGATAAAAATTGGCGAGTGATAAACACCGGCGAGTGATAAATATTGGCGAGTGATAAACATTGGCGAGTTATAAACACCGGCGAGTGATAAACATTGGCGAGTGATAAACATTGGTGAGTGATAAACACCGGCGAGTGATAAACATTGGCGAGTGATAAATAACGGCCAGTGATAAACACCGGCGAGTGATAAAAATTGGCGAGTGATAAACATTGCCGAGTTATAAACACCGGCGAGTGATAAACATTGGCGAGTGATAAACATTGGTGAGTGATAAACACCGGCGAGTGATAAACATTGGCGAGTGATAAACACCGGCCGGTGATAAACACCGGCCAGTGATAAACACCGGCGAGTGATAAACACCGGCAGGTGATAAACACCGGCCAGTGATAAACACCGGCGAGTGATAAACATTGGCGAGTGATAAACATTGGCGAGTGATAAACACCGGCAAGTGATAAACATTGGCGAGTTATAAACACCGGCGAGTGATAAACATTGGCGAGTGATAAACATTGGTGAGTGATAAACATTGGTGAGTGATAAACACCGGCGAGTGATAAACATTGGCGAGTGATAAACATTGGCGAGTGATAAACTTTGGCGAGTGATAAACATTGGCGAGTGATAAACATTGGCGAGTGATAAACATTGGCGAGTGATAAACATTGGCGAGTGATGAACACCGGCGAGTGATAAACATTGGCGAGTGATAAATAACGGCCAGTGATAAACACCGGCGAGTGATAAAAATTGGCGAGTGATAAACACCGGCGAGTGATAAACATTGGCGAGTTATAAACATTGCCGAGTTATAAACACCGGCGAGTGATAAACATTGGCGAGTGATAAACATTGGTGAGTGATAAACACCGGCGAGTGATAAACATTGGCGAGTGATAAACACCGGCCAGTGATAAACACCGGCAGGTGATAAACATTGGCGAGTGATAAACATTGGTGAGTGATAAACATTGGCGAGTGATAAACATTGGCGAGTGATAAACACCGGCAAGTGATAAACATTGGTGAGTGATAAACACCGGCGAGTGATAAACATTGGCGAGTGATAAACATTGGCGAGTGATAAACACCGGCGAGTGATAAACATTGGCGAGTTATAAACACCGGCGAGTGATTAACATTGGTGAGGGATAAACATTGGCGAGTGATAAACACCGGCGAGTGATGAACATTGGCGAGTGATAAACATTGGCGAGTGATAAACATCCGCGAGTGATAAACACCGGCGAGTGATAAACACTGGCGAGTGATAAACATTGGCGAGTGATAAACACCGGCGAGTGATAAACACCGGCGAGTGATAAACATTGGCGAGTGATAAACACCGGCAAGTGATAAACACCGGCGAGTGATAAACACCGGCGAGTGATAAACATTGGCGAGTGATAAACACCGCGAGTGATAAACATTGGCGAGTGATGAACACCGGCGAGTGATAAACATTGGCGAAAGTGATAAACACTGGCGAGTGATAAACACCGGCGAGTGAATTACATTGGCGAGTGATAAACATTGGCGAGTGATAAACAATGGCGATTGATAAACACCTGCGAGTGATAAACACCTGCGAGTGATAAACACCGGCGAGTGATAAACACCGGCGAGTGATAAACACCGGCGAGTGATAAACATTGGCGAGTGATAAACATTGGCGAAAGTGATAAACACCGGCAGTGATAAACATTGGCGAGTGATAAACACCGCCAGTGATAAACACAGGCGAGTGATAAACATCGGCGAAAGTGATAAACATTGGCGAGTGATAAACATTGGCGAGTTATAAACACCGGCGAGTGATAAACATTGGCAAGTGATAAACATTGGTGAGTGATAAACACCAGCGAGTGATAAACATTGGCGAAAGTGATAAATAACGGCCAGTGATAAACACCGGCGAAAGTGATAAAAATTGGCGAGTGATAAACACCGGCGAGTGATAAATATTGGCGAGTGATAAACATTGGCGAGTTATAAACACCGGCGAGTGATAAACATTGGCGAGTGATAAACATTGGTGAGTGATAAACACCGGCGAGTGATAAACATTGGCGAGTGATAAATAACGCCAGTGATAAACACCGGCGAGTGATAAAAATTGGCGAGTGATAAACATTGCCGAAGTTATAAACACCGAGTGATAAACATTGGCGAGTGATAAACATTGGTGAGTGATAAACACCGGCGAAAGTGATAAACATTGGCGAGTGATAAACACCGGCGGTGATAAACACCGCCAGTGATGGCAGTGATAAATATTGGCGAAAGTGATAAACATTGGCGAGTTATAAACACCGGCGAGTGATAAACATTGGCGAGTGATAAACATTGGTGAGTGATAAACACCGGCGAGTGATAAACATTGGCGAGTGATAAACACCGGCGAGTGATAAACATTGGCGAGTGATAAACATTGCCGAGTTATAAACACCGGCGAGTGATAAACATTGGCGAGTGATAAACATTGGTGAGTGATAAACACCGGCGAAAGTGATAAACATTGGCGAGTGATAAACACCGCCGGTGATAAACACCGCCAGTGATAAACACCGGCGAGTGATAAACATTGGCGAGTGATAAACATTGGCGAGTGATAAACACCGCAAGTGATAAACATTGGCGAGTTATAAACATTGGCGAGTGATAAACATTGGCGAGTGATAAACATTGGTGAGTGATAAACATTGGTGAGTGATAAACACCGGCGAGTGATAAACATTGGCGAGTGATAAACATTGGCGAGTGATAAACATTGGCGAGTGATAAACATTGGCGAGTGATAAACATTGGCGAGTGATAAACATTGGCGAAAGTGATAAACATTGGCGAGTGATAAACATTGGCGAGTGATGAACACCGCGAAAGTGATAAACATTGGCGAAAGTGATAAATAACGGCCAGTGATAAACACCGGCGAGTGATAAAAATTGGCGAGTGATAAACACCGGCGAAAGTGATAAACATTGGCGAGTTATAAACATTGCCGAGTTATAAACACCGGCGAGTGATAAACATTGGCGAGTGATAAACATTGGTGAGTGATAAAAACCGGCGAGTGATAAACATTGGCGAGTGATAAACACCGGCCAGTGATAAACACAGGCGAGTGATAAACATCGGCGAAAGTGATAAACATTGGCGAGTGATAAACACTGGCGAGTGATAAACACCGGCGAAAGTGAATTACATTGGCGAAGTGATAAACATTGGCGAGTGATAAACAATGGCGAGTGATAAACATTGGCAATTGATAAACACGGCGAGTGATAAACACCGGCGAGTGATAAACACCATTGGCGAGTGATAAACATTGGCGAGTGATAAACACCGCCAGTGATAAACACAGGCGAAAGTGATAAACATCGGCAGTGATAAACATTGGCGAGTGATAAACATTGGCGAGTTATAAACACCGGCGAAAGTGATAAACATTACGAGTGATAAACATTGGTGAGTGATAAACACCAGCGAGTGATAAACATTGGCGAGTGATAAATAACGGCCAGTGATAAACACCGGCGAGTGGTAAAAATTGGCGAGTGATAAACACCGGCGAGTAATAAACATTGGCGAGTGATAAACATTGGCGAGTTATAAACACCGGCGAGTGATAAACATTGGCGAGTGATAAACATTGGCGAGTGATAAACATTGGCGAGTTATAAACACCGGCGAGTGATAAACATTGGCGAGTGATAAACATTGGTGAGTGATAAACACTGGCGAGTGATAAACATTGGCGAGTGATAAACATTGGTGAGTGATAAACACCGTCGAGTGATAAACACCGGCGAGTGATAAACATTGGTGAGTGATAAACATTGGCGAGTGATTAACATTGGCGAGTTATAAACACCGGCGAGTGATAAACATTGGCGAGTGATAAACATTGGTGAGTGATAAACACCGTCGAGTGATAAACACCGGCGAGTGATAAACATGAGCGAGTGATAAACACTGGCGAGTG
The DNA here is from genome assembly GCF_036934945.1 of Oncorhynchus masou masou. Classification (NCBI taxonomy): domain Eukaryota; kingdom Metazoa; phylum Chordata; class Actinopteri; order Salmoniformes; family Salmonidae; genus Oncorhynchus; species Oncorhynchus masou. The sequence goes on along the minus strand of NC_088241.1, from coordinate 28,313,694 downwards.
ATAGACACCGGCGAGTGATAAACATTGGCGAGTGATAAACACCGGCGAGTGATAAACATTGGCGAGTGATAAACATTGGCGAGTGATAAACACTGGTGAGTGATAAACACTGCGAGTGATAATCACTGGCGAGTGATAAACATTGGCGAGTGATAAACACCGGCGAGTGATAAACATTGGCGAGTGATAAACAGCGGCGAGTGATAAACATTGGCGAGTGATAAACATTGGCGAGTGATAAACACCGGCGAGTGATAAACATTGGCGAGTGATAAACATTGGCCAGTGATAAACACCGGCGAGTGATAAACATTGGCGAGTGATAAACATTGGCCAGTGATAAACACCGGCGAGTGATAAACACCGGCGAGTGATGAACATTGGCGATAGATAAACATTGGCGAGTGATAAACATCCGCGAGTGATAAACACCGGCGACTGATAAACACTGGCGAGTGATAAACATTGGCGAGTGATAAACACCGGCGAGTGATAAACACCGGCGAGTGATAAACAGCGGCGAGTGATAAACATTGGCGAGTGATAAACACCGGCGAGTGATAAACATTGGCGAGTGATAAACATTGGCGAGTGATAAACAACGGCGGGTGATAAACACCGGCGAGTGATAAACACCGGCGAGTGATAAACATTGGCGAGTGATAAACACCGGCGAGTGATAAACATTGGCGAGTGATAAACATTGGCCAGTGATAAACACCGGCGAGTGATAAACATTGGCGAGTGATAAACATTGGCCAGTGATAAACACCGCGAAAGTGATAAACACCTGGCGAGTGATGAACATTGGCGAGTGATAAACATTGGCGAGTGATAAACATCCGCGAGTGATAAACACCGGCGAGTGATAAACACTGGCGAGTGATAAACATTGGCGAGTGATAAACACCGGCGAGTGATAAACACCGGCGAGTGATAAACATTGGCGAGTGATAAACACCGGCGAGTGATAAACACCGGCGAGTGATAAACACCGGCGAGTGATAAACATTGGCGAGTGATAAACATTGGCGAGTGATAAACACCGGCGAGTGATAAACATTGGCGAGTGATAAACACCGGCCAGTGATAAACACAGGCGAGTGATAAACATCGGCGAGTGATAAACATTGGCGAGTGATAAACACCGGCGAGTGATAAACATTGGCAAGTGATAAACATTGGTGAGTGATAAACACCAGCGAGTGATAAACATTGGCGAGTGATAAATAACGGCCAGTGATAAACACCGGCGAGTGATAAAAATTGGCGAGTGATAAACACCGGCGAGTGATAAACATTGGCGAGTGATAAACATTGGCGAGTTATAAACACCGGCAGTGATAAACATTGGCGAGTGATAAACATTGGCGAGTGATAAACATTGGCGAGTTATAAACACCGGAGAGTGATAAACATTGGCGAGTGATAAACATTGGTGAGTGATAAACATTGGCGAGTGATAAACATTGGCGAGTGATAAATAACGGCCAGTGATAAACACCTGCGAGTGATAAAAATTGCCGAGTGATAAACACCGGCGAGTGATAAACATTGGCGAGTGATAAACATTGCCGAGTTATAAACACCGGCGAGTGATAAACATTGGCGAGTGATAAACATTGGTGAGTGATAAACACCGGCGAGTGATAAACATTGGCGAGTGATAAACACCGGCCGGTGATAAACACCGGCCAGTGATAAACACCGGCGAGTGATAAACATTGGCGAGTGATAAACATTGGCGAGTGATAAACACCGGCGAGTGATAAACATTGGCGAGTTATAAACACCGGCGAGTGATAAACATTGGCGAGTGATAAACATTGGTGAGTGATAAACATTGGTGAGTGATAAACACCGGCGAGTGATAAACATTGGCGAGTGATAAACATTGGCGAGTGATAAACATTGGCGAGTGATAAACATTGGCGAGTGATAAACATTGGCGAGTGATAAACATTGGCGAGTGATAAACATTGGCGAGTGATAAACATTGGCGAGTGATGAACACCGGCGAGTGATAAACATTGGCGAGTGATAAATAACGGCCAGTGATAAACACCGCTAGTGATAAAAATTGGCGAGTGATAAACACCGGCGAGTGATAAACATTGGCGAGTTATAAACATTGCCGAGTTATAAACACCGGCGAGTGATAAACATTGGCGAGTGATAAACATTGGTGAGTGATAAACACCGGCGAGTGATAAACATTGGCGAGTGATAAACACCGGCCAGTGATAAACACCGGCCAGTGATAAACACCGGCAGGTGATAAACATTGGCGAGTGATAAACATTGGCGAGTGATAAACATTGGCGAGTGATAAACATTGGCGAGTGATAAACACCGGCAAGTGATAAACATTGGTGAGTGATAAACACCGGCGAGTGATAAACATTGGTGAGTGATAAACACCAGCGAGTGATAAACATTGGCGAGTGATAAATAACGGCCAGTGATAAACACCGGCGAGTGATAAAAATTGGCGAGTGATAAACACCGGCGAGTAATAAACATTGGCGAGTGATAAACATTGGCGAGTTATAAACACCGGCGAGTGATAAACATTGGCGAGTGATAAACATTGGCGAGTGATAAACATTGGCGAGTTATAAACACCGGCGAGTGATAAACATTGGCGAGTGATAAACATTGGTGAGTGATAAACACTGGCGAGTGATAAACATTGGCGAGTGATAAACATTGGTGAGTGATAAACACCGTCGAGTGATAAACACCGCGAGTGATAAACATTGGTGAGTGATAAACATTGGCGAAAGTGATTAACATTGGCGAGTTATAAACACCGGCGAAAGTGATAAACATTGGCGAGTGATAAACATTGGTGAGTGATAAACACCGTCGAGTGATAAACACCGCGAGTGATAAACATGAGCGAGTGATAAACACTGGCGAGTGATAGACACCGCGAGTGATAAACATTGGCGAGTGATAAACATTGGAGTGATAAACATTGGCGAAAGTGATAAACATTGGCGAGTGATAAACACTGGTGAGTGATAAACACTGGCGAGTGATAATCACTGGCGAGTGATAAACATTGGCGAGTGATAAACATTGGCGAAAGTGATAAACATTGGCGAGTGATAAACAGCGGCGAGTGATAAACATTGGCGAGTGATAAACATTGGCGAGTGATAAACACCAGTGATAAACATTGGCGAAAGTGATAAACATTGGCCAGTGATAAACACCGGCGAAAGTGATAAACATTGGCGAGTGATAAACATTGGCCAGTGATAAACACCGGCGAGTGATAAACACCGGCGAGTGATGAACATTGGCGATAGATAAACATTGGCGAGTGATAAACATCCGCGAGTGATAAACACCGGCGACTGATAAACACTGGCGAGTGATAAACATTGGCGAGTGATAAACACCTGGCAGTGATAAACACCGCGAGTGATAAACAGCGGCGAGTGATAAACATTGGCGAAAGTGATAAACACCGCGAGTGATAAACATTGGCGAAAGTGATAAACATTGGCGAGTGATAAACAACGGGTGATGGCGAGTGATAAACATTGGCGAGTGATAAACATTGGCGAGTGATAAACACCGGCGAGTGATAAACATTGGCGAGTGATAAACATTGGCCAGTGATAAACACCGGCGAGTGATAAACATTGGCGAGTGATAAACATTGGCGAGTGATAAACATTGGCGAGTGATAAACACCGGCGAGTGATGAACATTGGCGAGTGAAAAACATTGGCGAGTGATAAACATCCGCGAGTGATAAACACCGGCGAGTGATAAACACTGGCGAAAGTGATAAACATTGGCGAGTGATAAACACCGGCGAGTGATAAACACCGAAGTAGTGATAAACATTGGCGAGTGATAAACACCGGCAAGTGATAAACACCGGCGAAAGTGATAAACACCGGCGAGTGATAAACATTGGCGAGTGATAAACACCGACGAGTGATAAACATTGGCGAGTGATGAACACCGGCGAGTGATAAACATTGGCGAGTGATAAACACTGGCGAGTGATAAACACCGCGAGTGAATTACATTGGCGAGTGATAAACATTGGCGAAAGTGATAAACAATGGCGATTGATAAACACCTGCGAAAGTGATAAACACCTGCGAGTGATAAACACCGGCGAGTGATAAACACCGGCGAGTGATAAACACCGGCGAGTGATAAACATTGGCGAAAGTGATAAACATTGGCGAGTGATAAACATTGGCGAGTGATAAACACTGGCGAGTGATAAACATTGGCGAGTGATAAACACCGGCCAGTGATAAACACAGGCGAGTGATAAACATCGGCGAGTGATAAACATTGGCGAGTGATAAACACCGCGAGTGATAAACATTGGCAAGTGATAAACATTGGTGAGTGATAAACACCAGCGAGTGATAAACATTGGCGAAAGTGATAAATAACGCCAGTGATAAACACCGCAGTGATAAAATTGGCGAGTGATAAACACCGGCGAGTGATAAACATTGGCGAGTGATAAACATTGGCGAGTTATAAACACCGGCGAGTGATAAACATTGGCGAGTGATAAACATTGGCGAGTGATAAACATTGGCGAGTTATAAACACCGGCGAGTGATAAACATTGGCGAGTGATAAACATTGGTGAGTGATAAACACCGGCGAGTGATAAACATTGGCGAGTGATAAATAACGGCCAGTGATAAACACCTGCGAGTGATAAAAATTGCCGAGTGATAAACACCGGCGAGTGATAAACATTGGCGAGTGATAAACATTGCCGAGTTATAAACACCGGCGAGTGATAAACATTGGCGAGTGATAAACATTGGTGAGTGATAAACACCGGCGAGTGATAAACATTGGCGAGTGATAAACACCGGCCGGTGATAAACACCGCCAGTGATAAACACCGGCGAGTGATAAACATTGGCGAGTGATAAACATTGGCGAGTGATAAACACCGGCGAGTGATAAACATTGGCGAGTTATAAACACCGGCGAGTGATAAACATTGGCGAGTGATAAACATTGGTGAGTGATAAACATTGGTGAGTGATAAACACCGCGAGTGATAAACATTGGCGAGTGATAAACATTGGCGAGTGATAAACATTGGCGAAAGTGATAAACATTGGCGAGTGATAAACATTGGCGAGTGATAAACATTGGCGAAAGTGATAAACATTGGCGAGTGATAAACATTGGCGAGTGATGAACACCGGCGAGTGATAAACATTGGCGAAAGTGATAAATAACGGCCAGTGATAAACACCGGCGAAAGTGATAAAAATTGGCGAGTGATAAACACCGGCGTAGTGATAAACATTGGCGAGTTATAAACATTGCCGAGTTATAAACACCGGCGAAAGTGATAAACATTGGCGAGTGATAAACATTGGCGAGTGATAAACACCTGGCGAAAGTGATAAACATTGGCGAGTGATAAACACCGGCCAGTGATAAACACCTGCCAGTGATAAACACCGGCAGGTGATAAACATTGGCGAGTGATAAACATTGGCGAGTGATAAACATTGGCGAGTGATAAACATTGGCGAGTGATAAACATTGGTGAGTGATAAACACCAGCGAGTGATAAACATTGGCGAAAGTGATAAATAACGGCCAGTGATAAACACCGGCGAGTGATAAAAATTGGCGAGTGATAAACACCGGCGAGTGATAAACATTGGCGAGTGATAAACATTGGCGAGTTATAAACACCGGCGAGTGATAAACATTGGCGAGTGATAAACATTGGCGAGTGATAAACATTGGCGAGTTATAAACACGCGAGTGATAAACATTGGCGAGTGATAAACATTGGTGAGTGATAAACACCGGCGAGTGATAAACATTGGCGAGTGATAAATAACGGCCAGTGATAAACACCTGCGAGTGATAAAAATTGCCGAGTGATAAACACCGGCGAGTGATAAACATTGGCGAGTGATAAACATTGCCGAAGTTATAAACACCGGCAGTGATAAACATTGGCGAGTGATAAACATTGGTGAGTGATAAACACCGGCGAGTGATAAACATTGGCGAGTGATAAACACCGGCCGGTGATAAACACCGGCCAGTGATAAACACCGGCGAGTGATAAACATTGGCGAGTGATAAACATTGGCGAGTGATAAACACCGGCGAGTGATAAACATTGGCGAGTTATAAACACCGGCGAGTGATAAACATTGGCGAGTGATAAACATTGGTGAGTGATAAACATTGGTGAGTGATAAACACCGGCGAGTGATAAACATTGGCGAGTGATAAACATTGGCGAGTGATAAACATTGGCGAGTGATAAACATTGGCGAGTGATAAACATTGGCGAGTGATAAACATTGGCGAGTGATAAACATTGGCGAGTGATAAACATTGGCGAGTGATGAACACCGGCGAGTGATAAACATTGGCGAGTGATAAATAACGGCCAGTGATAAACACCGGCGAGTGATAAAAATTGGCGAGTGATAAACATTGGCGAGTTATAAACATTGCCGAGTTATAAACACCGCGAAAGTGATAAACATTGGCGAGTGATAAACATTGGTGAGTGATAAACACCTGGCGAGTGATAAACATTGGCGAGTGATAAACACCGGCCAGTGATAAACACCGGCCAGTGATAAACACCGGCAGGTGATAAACATTGGCGAGTGATAAACATTGGCGAGTGATAAACATTGGCGAGTGATAAACATTGGCGAGTGATAAACACCGGCAAGTGATAAACATTGGTGAGTGATAAACACCGGCGAGTGATAAACATTGGCGAGTGATAAACATTGGCGAGTGATAAACATTGGCGAGTGATAAACACTGGTGAGTGATAAACACCGGCGAGTGATAATCACTGGCGAGTGATAAACATTGGCGAGTGATAAACACCGGCGAGTGATAAACATTGGCGAGTGATAAACAGCGGCGAGTGATAAACATTGGCGAGTGATAAACATTGGCGAGTGATAAACACCGGCGAGTGATAAACATTGGCGAGTGATAAACATTGGCCAGTGATAAACATGGCGAAAGTGATAAACATTGGCCAGTGATAAACATTGGTGAGTGATAAACACCGGCGAGTGATAAACATTGGCGAGTGATAAACATTGGCGAGTGATAAACATTGGCGAGTGATAAACACTGGTGAGTGATAAACACCGCGAGTGATAATCACTGGCGAGTGATAAACATTGGCGAGTGATAAACACCGGCGAGTGATAAACATTGGCGAGTGATAAACATTGGCGAGTGATAAACATTGGCGAGTGATAAACATTGGCGAGTGATAAACACCGGCGAGTGATAAACATTGGCGAGTGATAAACATTGGCCAGTGATAAACATTGGCGAAAGTGATAAACATTGGCCAGTGATAAACACCGGCGAAAGTGATAAACACCGGCGAGTGATGAACATTCGCGATAGATAAACATTGGCGAGTGATAAACATCCGCGAGTGATAAACACCGGCGACTGATAAACACTGGCGAGTGATAAACATTGGCGAGTGATAAACACCGGCGAGTGATAAACATTGGCGAGTGATAAACACCGGCAAGTGATAAACATTGGTGAGTGATAAACACCGGCGAGTGATAAACATTGGCGAGTGATAAACATTGGCGAGTGATAAACATTGGCGAGTGATAAACACTGGTGAGTGATAAACACCGGCGAGTGATAATCACTGGCGAGTGATAAACATTGGCGAGTGATAAACACCGGCGAGTGATAAACATTGGCGAGTGATAAACAGCGGCGAGTGATAAACATTGGCGAGTGATAAACATTGGCGAGTGATAAACACCGCGAGTGATAAACATTGGCGAGTGATAAACATTGGCCAGTGATAAACATTGGCGAGTGATAAACATTGGCCAGTGATGGCGAGTGATAAACACCGAGTGATGAACATTCGCGATAGATAAACATTGGCGAGTGATAAACATCCGCGAGTGATAAACACCGGCGACTGATAAACACTGGCGAGTGATAAACATTGGCGAGTGATAAACACCGGCGAAAGTGATAAACATTGGCGAGTGATAAACACCGCCAGTGATAAACACAGGCGAGTGATAAACATCGGCGAGTGATAAACATTGGCGAGTGATAAACATTGGCGAGTTATAAACACCGGCGAGTGATAAACATTGGCAAGTGATAAACATTGGTGAGTGATAAACACCAGCGAGTGATAAACATTGGCGAGTGATAAATAACGGCCAGTGATAAACACCGGCGAGTGATAAAAATTGGCGAGTGATAAACACCGGCGAGTGATAAACATTGGCGAGTGATAAACATTGGCGAGTTATAAACACCGGCGAGTGATAAACATTGGCGAGTGATAAACATTGGCGAGTGATAAACATTGGCGAGTTATAAACACCGGCGAGTGATAAACATTGGCGAGTGATAAACATTGGTGAGTGATAAACACCGGCGAGTGATAAACATTGGCGAGTGATAAATAACGGCCAGTGATAAACACCGGCGAGTGATAAAAATTGGCGAGTGATAAACATTGCCGAGTTATAAACACCGGCGAGTGATAAACATTGGCGAGTGATAAACATTGGTGAGTGATAAACACCGGCGAGTGATAAACATTGGCGAGTGATAAACACCGGCCGTTGATAAACACCGGCCAGTGATAAACACCGGCGAGTGATAAACATTGGCGAGTGATAAACATTGGCGAGTGATAAACACCGGCGAGTGATAAACATTGGCGAGTTATAAACACCGGCGAGTGATAAACATTGGCGAGTGATAAACATTGGTGAGTGATAAACATTGGTGAGTGATAAACACCGCGAGTGATAAACATTGGCGAGTGATAAACATTGCCGAGTGATAAACATTGGCGAGTGATAAACATTGGCGAGTGATAAACATTGGCGAGTGATAAACATTGGCGAGTGATAAACATTGGCGAGTGATAAACATTGGCGAGTGATGAACACCGGCGAGTGATAAACATTGGCGAGTGATAAATAACGGCCAGTGATAAACACCGGCGAGTGATAAAAATTGGCAGTGATAAACACCGGCGAGTGATAAACATTGGCGAGTTATAAACATTGCCGAGTTATAAACACCGGCGAGTGATAAACATTGGCGAGTGATAAACATTGGTGAGTGATAAACACCGGCGAGTGATAAACATTGGCGAGTGATAAACACCGGCCAGTGATAAACACCGGCCAGTGATAAACACTGGCAGGTGATAAACATTGGCGAGTGATAAACATTGGCGAGTGATAAACATTGGCGAGTGATAAACATTGGCGAGTGATAAACACCGGCAAGTGATAAACATTGGTGAGTGATAAACACCGCGAAAGTGATAAACATTGGCGAGTGATAAACATTGGCGAGTGATAAACATTGGCGAGTGATAAACACTGGTGAGTGATAAACACCGGCGAGTGATAATCACTGGCGAGTGATAAACATTGGCAGTGATAAACACCGCGAGTGATAAACATTGGCGAGTGATAAACAGCGGTAGTGATAAACATTGGCGAGTGATAAACATTGGCGAGTGATAAACACCGGCGAGTGATAAACATTGGCGAGTGATAAACATTGGCCAGTGATAAACACCGGCGAGTGATAAACATTGGCCAGTGATAAACACCGGCGAGTGATAAACACCGGAGTGATGAACATTCGCGATAGATAAACATTGGCGAGTGATAAACATCCGCGAGTGATAAACACCGGCGACTGATAAACACTGGCGAGTGATAAACATTGGCGAGTGATAAACACGGCGAGTGATAAACATTGGCGAGTGATAAACACCGGCCAGTGATAAACACAGGCGAGTGATAAACATCGGCGAGTGATAAACATTGGCGAGTGATAAACATTGGCGAGTTATAAACATTGGCGAGTGATAAACATTGGCAAGTGATAAACATTGGTGAGTGATAAACACCAGCGAGTGATAAACATTGGCGAGTGATAAATAACGGCCAGTGATAAACACCAGTGAGTGATAAAAATTGGCGAGTGATAAACACCGCGAGTGATAAACATTGGCGAAAGTGATAAACATTGGCGAGTTATAAACACCGGCGAGTGATAAACATTGGCGAGTGATAAACATTGGCGAGTGATAAACATTGGTGAGTTATAAACACCGGCGAGTGATAAACATTGGCGAGTGATAAACATTGGTGAGTGATAAACACGAGTGATAAACATTGGCGAGTGATAAATAACGGCCAGTGATAAACACCGGCAGTGATAAAAATTGGCGAGTGATAAACATTGCCGAAGTTATAAACACCGGCGAGTGATAAACATTGGCGAGTGATAAACATTGGTGAGTGATAAACACCGGCGAGTGATAAACATTGGCGAGTGATAAACACCGCCGTTGATAAACACCGGCCAGTGATAAACACCGGCGAGTGATAAACATTGGCGAGTGATAAACATTGGTGAGTGATAAACACCGCGAAAGTGATAAACATTGGCGAGTTATAAACACCGGCGAGTGATAAACATTGGCGAGTGATAAACATTGGTGAGTGATAAACATTGGTGAGTGATAAACACCGGCGAGTGATAAACATTGGCGAAAGTGATAAACATTGGCGAGTGATAAACATTGGCGAGTGATAAACATTGGCGAGTGATAAACATTGGCGAGTGATAAACATTGGCGAGTGATAAACATTGGCGAGTGATGAACACCGCGAGTGATAAACATTGGCGAGTGATAAATAACGGCCAGTGATAAACACCGGCGAGTGATAAAAATTGGCGAGTGATAAACACCGGCGAGTGATAAACATTGGCGAGTTATAAACATTGCCGAGTTATAAACACCGGCGAGTGATAAACATTGGCGAGTGATAAACATTGGTGAGTGATAAACACCGGCGAGTGATAAACATTGGCGAGTGATAAACACCGGCCAGTGATAAACACAGGCGAGTGATAAACATCGGCGAGTGATAAACATTGGCGAGTGATAAACACTGGCGAGTGATAAACACCGGCGAGTGAATTACATTGGCGAGTGATAAACATTGGCGAGTGATAAACAATGGCGAGTGATAAACATTGGCAATTGATAAACACCGGCGAGTGATAAACACCGGCGAGTGATAAACACCGGCGAGTGATAAACATTGGTGAGTGATAAACACCGGCGAGTGATAAACATTGGCGAGTGATAAACACCGGCCGGTGATAAACACCGCCAGTGATAAACACCGCGAAAGTGATAAACATTGGCGAGTGATAAACATTGGCGAGTGATAAACACCGGCGAGTGATAAACATTGGCGAGTTATAAACACCGCGAGTGATAAACATTGGCGAGTGATAAACATTGGTGAGTGATAAACATTGGTGAGTGATAAACACCGCGAGTGATAAACATTGGCGAGTGATAAACATTGGCGAAAGTGATAAACATTGGCGAGTGATAAACATTGGCGAGTGATAAACATTGGCGAGTGATAAACATTGGCGAGTGATAAACATTGGCGAGTGATAAACATTGGCGAGTGATGAACACCGGCGAGTGATAAACATTGGCGAGTGATAAATAACGGCCAGTGATAAACGAGTGATAAAAATTGGCGAAAGTGATAAACACCGGCGAAAGTGATAAACATTGGCGAGTTATAAACATTGCCGAGTTATAAACACCGGCGAGTGATAAACATTGGCGAGTGATAAACATTGGTGAGTGATAAACACCGGCGAGTGATAAACATTGGCGAGTGATAAACACCGGCCAGTGATAAACACCGGCCAGTGATAAACACCGGCAGGTGATAAACATTGGCGAGTGATAAACATTGGCGAGTGATAAACATTGGCGAGTGATAAACATTGGCGAGTGATAAACACCGGCAAGTGATAAACATTGGTGAGTGATAAACACCGGCGAGTGATAAACATTGGCGAGTGATAAACATTGGCGAGTGATAAACATTGGCGAGTGATAAACACTGGTGAGTGATAAACACTGGCGGTGATAATCACTGGCGAGTGATAAACATTGGCGAGTGATAAACACCGCGAGTGATAAACATTGGCGAGTGATAAACATTGGCGAGTGATAAACATTGGCGAGTGATAAACATTGGCGAGTGATAAACACCGGCGAGTGATAAACATTGGCGAAAGTGATAAACATTGGCCAGTGATAAACACCGGCGAGTGATAAACATTGGCCAGTGATAAACACCGGCGAGTGATAAACACCCGAGTGATGAACATTCGCGATAGATAAACATTGGCGAGTGATAAACATCCGCGAGTGATAAACACCGGCGACTGATAAACACTGGCGAGTGATAAACATTGGCGAGTGATAAACACCGGCGAGTGATAAACATTGGCGAGTGATAAACACCGGCCAGTGATAAACACAGGCGAGTGATAAACATCGGCGAGTGATAAACATTGGCGAGTGATAAACATTGGCGAGTGATGAACACCGGCGAGTGATAAACATTGGCGAGTGATAAATAACGGCCAGTGATAAACACCGGCGAGTGATAAAAATTGGCGAGTGATAAACACCGGCGAGTGATAAACATTGGCGAGTTATAAACATTGCCGAGTTATAAACACCGGCGAGTGATAAACATTGGCGAGTGATAAACATTGGTGAGTGATAAACACCGGCGAGTGATAAACATTGGCGAGTGATAAACACCGGCCAGTGATAAACACCGGCCAGTGATAAACACCGGCAGGTGATAAACATTGGCGAGTGATAAACATTGGCGAGTGATAAACATTGGCGAGTGATAAACACCGGCAAGTGATAAACATTGGTGAGTGATAAACACCGGCGAGTGATAAACATTGGCGAGTGATAAACATTGGCGAGTGATAAACATTGGCGAGTGATAAACACTGGTGAGTGATAAACACCGGCGAGTGATAATCACTGGCGAGTGATAAACATTGGCGAGTGATAAACACCGGCGAGTGATAAACATTGGCGAGTGATAAACAGCGGCGAGTGATAAACATTGGCGAGTGATAAACATTGGCGAGTGATAAACACCGGCGAGTGATAAACATTGGCGAGTGATAAACATTGGCCAGTGATAAACACCGGCGAGTGATAAACATTGGCCAGTGATAAACACCGGCGAGTGATAAACACCGGCGAGTGATGAACATTCGCGATAGATAAACATTGGCGAGTGATAAACATCCGCGAGTGATAAACACCGGCGACTGATAAACACTGGCGAGTGATAAACATTGGCGAGTGATAAACACCGGCGAGTGATAAACATTGGCGAGTGATAAACACCGGCCAGTGATAAACACAGGCGAGTGATAAACATCGGCGAGTGATAAACATTGGCGAGTGATAAACATTGGCGAGTTATAAACACCGGCGAGTGATAAACATTGGCAAGTGATAAACATTGGTGAGTGATAAACACCAGCGAGTGATAAACATTGGCGAGTGATAAATAACGGCCAGTGATAAACACCGGCGAGTGATAAAAATTGGCGAGTGATAAACACCGGCGAGTGATAAACATTGGCGAGTGATAAACATTGGCGAGTTATAAACACCGGCGAGTGATAAACATTGGCGAGTGATAAACATTGGCGAGTGATAAACATTGGCGAGTTATAAACACCGGCGAGTGATAAACATTGGCGAGTGATAAACATTGGTGAGTGATAAACACCGGCGAGTGATAAACATTGGCGAGTGATAAATAACGGCCAGTGATAAACACCGGCGAGTGATAAAAATTGGCGAGTGATAAACATTGCCGAGTTATAAACACCGGCGAGTGATAAACATTGGTGAGTGATAAACACCGGCGAGTGATAAACATTGGCGAGTGATAAACACCGGCCGGTGATAAACACCGGCCAGTGATAAACACCGGCGAGTGATAAACATTGGCGAGTGATAAACATTGGCGAGTGATAAACACCGGCGAGTGATAAACATTGGCGAGTTATAAACACCGGCGAGTGATAAACATTGGCGAGTGATAAACATTGGTGAGTGATAAACATTGGTGAGTGATAAACACCGGCGAGTGATAAACATTGGCGAGTGATAAACATTGGCGAGTGATAAACATTGGCGAGTGATAAACATTGGCGAGTGATAAACATTGGCGAGTGATAAACATTGGCGAGTGATAAACATTGGCGAGTGATGAACACCGGCGAGTGATAAACATTGGCGAGTGATAAATAACGGCCAGTGATAAACACCGGCGAGTGATAAAAATTGGCGAGTGATAAACACCGCGAGTGATAAACATTGGCGAGTTATAAACATTGCCGAGTTATAAACACCGGTAGTGATAAACATTGGCGAGTGATAAACATTGGTGAGTGATAAACACCGCGAGTGATAAACATTGGCGAGTGATAAACACCGCCAGTGATAAACACAGGCGAGTGATAAACATCGGAGTGATAAACATTGGCGAGTGATAAACACTGGCGAGTGATAAACACCGGCGAGTGAATTACATTGGCGAGTGATAAACATTGGCGAGTGATAAACAATGGCGAGTGATAAACATTGGCAATTGATAAACACCGGCGAGTGATAAACACCGGCGAGTGATAAACACCGGCGAGTGATAAACATTGGCGAGTGATAAACACCGGCGAGTGATAAACATTGGCGAGTGATAAACACCGGCCAGTGATAAACACAGGCGAGTGATAAACATCGGCGAGTGATAAACATTGGCGAGTGATAAACATTGGCGAGTTATAAACACCGGCGAGTGATAAACATTGGCGAGTGATAAACATTGGCGAGTTATAAACACCGGCGAGTGATAAACATTGGCGAGTGATAAACATTGGTGAGTGATAAACACCAGCGAGTGATAAACATTGGCGAGTGATAAATAACGGCCAGTGATAAACACCGGCGAGTGATAAAAATTGGCGAGTGATAAACACCGGCGAGTGATAAACATTGGCGAGTGATAAACATTGGCGAGTTATAAACACCGGCGAGTGATAAACATTGGCGAGTGATAAACATTGGCGAGTGATAAACATTGGCGAGTTATAAACACCGGCGAGTGATAAACATTGGCGAGTGATAAACATTGGTGAGTGAGAAACACTGGCGAGTGATAAACATTGGCGAGTGACAAACATTGGTGAGTGATAAACACCGTCGAGTGATAAACACCGGCGAGTGATAAACATTGGCGAGTGATAAACATTGGCGAGTGATTAACATTGGCGAGTTATAAACACCGGCGAGTGATAAACATTGGCGAGTGATAAACATTGGTGAGTGATAAACACCGTCGAGTGATAAACACCGGCGAGTGATAAACATTGGCGAGTGATAAACACTGGCGAGTGATAGACACCGGCGAGTGATAAACATTGGCGAGTGATAAACACCGGCGAGTGATAAACATTGGCGAGTGATAAACATTGGCGAGTGATAAACACTGGTGAGTGATAAACACCGGCGAGTGATAATCACTGGCGAGTGATAAACATTGGCGAGTGATAAACACCGGCGAGTGATAAACATTGGCGAGTGATAAACAGCGGCGAGTGATAAACATTGGCGAGTGATAAACATTGGCGAGTGATAAACACCGGCGAGTGATAAACATTGGCGAGTTATAAACACCGGCGAGTGATAAACATTGGCGAGTGATAAACATTGGTGAGTGATAAACACCGGCGAGTGATAAACATTGGCGAGTGATAAATAACGGCCAGTGATAAACACCGGCGAGTGATAAAAATTGGCGAGTGATAAACACCGGCGAGTGATAAACATTGGCGAGTGATAAACATTGCCGAGTTATAAACACCGGCGAGTGATAAACATTGGCGAGTGATAAACATTGGTGAGTGATAAACACCGGCGAGTGATAAACATTGGCGAGTGATAAACACCGGCGAGTGATAAACATTGGCGAGTTATAAACACCGGCGAGTGATAAACATTGGTGAGTGATAAACATTGGTGAGTGATAAACATCGGCGAGTGATAAACATTGGCGAGTGATAAACATTGGCGAGTGATAAACATTGGCGAGTGATAAACATTGGCGAGTGATAAACATTGGCGAGTGATAAACATTGGCGAGTGATAAACATTGGCGAGTGATGAACACCGGCGAGTGATAAACATTGGCGAGTGATAAATAACGGCCAGTGATAAACACCGGCGAGTGATAAAAATTGGCGAGTGATAAACACCGGCGAGTGATAAACATTGGCGAGTTATAAACATTGCCGAGTTATAAACACCGGCGAGTGATAAACATTGGCGAGTGATAAACACCGGCGAGTGATAAACATTGGCGAGTGATAAACACCGGCCAGTGATAAACACAGGCGAGTGATAAACATCGGCGAGTGATAAACATTGGCGAGTGATAAACATTGGCGAGTTATAAACACCGGCGAGTGATAAACATTGGCGAGTGATAAACATTGGTGAGTGATAAACACCAGCGAGTGATAAACATTGGCGAGTGATAAATAACGGCCAGTGATAAACACCGGCGAGTGATAAAAATTGGCGAGTGATAAACACCGGCGAGTGATAAACATTGGCGAGTGATAAACATTGGCGAGTTATAAACACCGGCGAGTGATAAACATTGGCGAGTGATAAACATTGGCGAGTGATAAACATTGGCGAGTTATAAACACCGGCGAGTGATAAACATTGGCGAGTGATAAACATTGGTGAGTGAGAAACACTGGCGAGTGATAAACATTGGCGAGTGACAAACATTGGTGAGTGATAAACACCGTCGAGTGATAAACACCGGCGAGTGATAAACATTGGCGAGTGATAAACATTGGCGAGTGATTAACATTGGCGAGTTATAAACACCGGCGAGTGATAAACATTGGCGAGTGATAAACATTGGTGAGTGATAAACACCGTCGAGTGATAAACACCGGCGAGTGATAAACATTGGCGAGTGATAAACACTGGCGAGTGATAACATTGGCGAGTGATAAACATTGGCGAGTGATAAACACCGGCGAGTGATAAACATTGGCGAGTGATAAACATTGGCGAGTGATAAACACTGGTGAGTGATAAACATTGGCGAGTGATAATCACTGGCAGTGATAAACATTGGCGAGTGATAAACATTGGTGAGTGATAAACATTGGTGAGTGATAAACACCGGCGAGTGATAAACATTGGCGAGTGATAAACATTGGCGAGTGATAAACATTGGCGAGTGATAAACATTGGCGAGTGATAAACATTGGCGAGTGATAAACATTGGCGAGTGATAAACATTGGCGAGTGATGAACACCGGCAGTGATAAACACGAGTGATAAATAACGGCCAGTGATAGTGATAAAAATTGGCGAGTGATAAACACCGGCGAGTGATAAACATTGGCGAGTTATAAACATTGCCGAGTTATAAACATTGGCGAGTGATAAACATTGGCGAGTGATAAACACCGGCGAGTGATAAACATTGGCGAGTGATAAACACCGGCCAGTGATAAACACAGGCGAGTGATAAACATCGGCGAGTGATAAACATTGGCGAGTGATAAACATTGGCGAGTTATAAACACCGGCGAGTGATAAACATTGGCGAGTGATAAACATTGGTGAGTGATAAACACCAGCGAGTGATAAACATTGGCGAGTGATAAATAACGGCCAGTGATAAACACCGGCGAGTGATAAAAATTGGCGAGTGATAAACACCGGCGAGTGATAAACATTGGCGAGTGATAAACATTGGCGAGTTATAAACAGTTATAAACATTGGAGTGATAAACATTGGCGAGTGATAAACATTGGCGAGTGATAAACATTGGCGAGTTATAAACACCGCGAGTGATAAACATTGGCGAGTGATAAACATTGGTGAGTGAGAAACACTGGCGAGTGATAAACATTGGCGAGTGACAAACATTGGTGAGTGATAAACACCGTCGAGTGATGGCGAGTGATAAACATTGGCGAGTGATTAACATTGGCGAGTTATAAACACCGGCGAGTGATAAACATTGGCGAGTGATAAACATTGGTGAGTGATAAACATTGGCGAGTGATAAACACCGGCGAGTGATAAACATTGGCGAGTGATAAACACTGGCGAGTGATAACATTGGCGAGTGATAAACATTGGCGAGTGATAAACACCGGCGAGTGATAAACATTGGCGAGTGATAAACATTGGCGAGTGATAAACACTGGTGAGTGATAAACATTGGCGAGTGATAATCACTGGCGAGTGATAAACATTGGCGAGTGATAAACACCGGCGAGTGATAAACATTGGCGAGTGATAAACAGCGCGAGTGATAAACATTGGCGAGTGATAAACATTGGCGAGTGATAAACACCGGCGAGTGATAAACATTGGCGAGTTATAAACACCGGCGAGTGATAAACATTGGCGAGTGATAAACATTGGTGAGTGATAAACACCGCGAGTGATAAACATTGGCGAGTGATAAATAACGGCCAGTGATAAACACCGGCGAGTGATAAAATTGGCGAGTGATAAACACCGGCGAGTGATAAACATTGGCGAGTGATAAACATTGCCGAGTTATAAACACCGCGAGTGATAAACATTGGCGAGTGATAAACATTGGTGAGTGATAAACACCGGCGAGTGATAAACATTGGCGAGTGATAAACATAGCGAGTGATAAACAGTGATAAACATTGGCGAGTTATAAACACCGCGAGTGATAAACATTGGCGAGTGATAAACATTGGTGAGTGATAAACATTGGTGAGTGATAAACACCGGCGAGTGATAAACATTGGCGAGTGATAAACATTGGCGAGTGATAAACATTGGCGAGTGATAAACATTGGCGAGTGATAAACATTGGCGAGTGATAAACATTGGCGAGTGATAAACATAGGCGAGTGATAAACAGTGATGAACACCGGCGAGTGATAAACATTGGCGAGTGATAAATAACGGCGAGTGATAAACACCGGCGAGTGATAAAAATTGGCGAGTGATAAACACCGGCGAGTGATAAACATTGGCGAGTTATAAACATTGCCGAGTTATAAACACCGGCGAGTGATAAACATTGGCGAGTGATAAACATTGGTGAGTGATAAACACCGGCGAGTGATAAACATTGGCGAGTGATAAACACCGGCCAGTGATAAACACCGGCCAGTGATAAACACTGGCAGGTGATAAACATTGGCGAGTGATAAACATTGGCGAGTGATAAACATTGGCGAGTGATAAACATTGGCGAGTGATAAACACCGGCATGTGATAAACATTGGTGAGTGATAAACACCGGCGAGTGATAAACATTGGCGAGTGATAAACATTGGCCAGTGATAAACACCGGCGAGTGATAAACACCGGCGAGTGATGAACATTGGCGATAGATAAACATTGGCGAGTGATAAACATCCGCGAGTGATAAACACCGGCGACTGATAAACACTGGCGAGTGATAAACATTGGCGAGTGATAAACACCGGCGAGTGATAAACACCGGCGAGTGATAAACAGCGGCGAGTGATAAACATTGGCGAGTGATAAACACCGGCGAGTGATAAACATTGGCGAGTGATAAACATTGGCGAGTGATAAACACCGGCGAGTGATAAACACCGGCGAGTGATAAACACCGGCGAGTGATAAACACCCGGCGAGTGATAAACATTGGCGAGTGATAAACACCGGCGAGTGATAAACATTGGCGAGTGATAAACATTGGCCAGTGATAAACACCGGCGAGTGATAAACATTGGCGAGTGATAAACATTGGCCAGTGATAAACACCGGCGAGTGATAAACACCGGCGAGTGATGAACATTGGCGAGTGATAAACATTGGCGAGTGATAAACATCCGCGAGTGATAAACACCGGCGAGTGATAAACACTGGCGAGTGATAAACATTGGCGAGTGATAAACACCGGCGAGTGATAAACACCGGCGAGTGATAAACATTGGCGAGTGATAAACACCGGCAAGTGATAAACATTGGTGAGTGATAAACACCGGCGAGTGATAAACATTGGCGAGTGATAAACATTGGCGAGTGATAAACACCGGCGAGTGATAAACATTGGCGAGTTATAGACACCGGCGAGTGATAAACATTGGTGAGGGATAAACATTGGTGAGTGATAAACACCGGCTAGTTATAAACATTGGCGAGTGATAAACACCGGCGAGTGATAAACATTGGCGAGTGATTAACATTGGTGAGTGATAAACACCGGCGAGTGATAAACATTGGCGAGTGATAAACATTGGCGAGTGATAAACATTGGCGAGTGATAAACATTGGCGAGTGATAAACATTGGCGAGTGATAAACATTGGCGAGTGATAAACATTGGCGAGTGATGAACACCGGCGAGTGAATTACATTGGCGAGTGATAAACATTGGCGAGTGATAAACAATGGCGATTGATAAACACATGCGAGTGATAAACACCTGCGAGTGATAAACACCGGCGAGTGATAAACACCGGCGAGTGATAAACACCGGCGAGTGATAAACACCGGCGAGTGATAAACATTGGCGAGTGATAAACATTGGCGAGTGATAAACACCGGCGAGTGATAAACATTGGCGAGTGATAAACACCGGCCAGTGATAAACACAGGCGAGTGATAAACACCGGCGAGTGATAAACATTGGCGAGTGATAAACATTGGTGAGTGATAAACACCGGCGAGTGATAAACATTGGCGAGTGATAAATAACGCCAGTGATAAACACCCAGTGATAAAAATTGGCGAGTGATAAACACCGGCGAGTGATAAACATTGGCGAGTGATAAACATTGCCGAGTTATAAACACCGGCAGTGATAAACATTGGCGAGTGATAAACATTGGTGAGTGATAAACACCGCGAGTGATAAACATTGGCGAGTGATAAACATTGGCCGGTGATAAACACCGCCAGTGATAAACACAGTGATAAACATTGGCGAGTGATATGGCGAGTGATAAACACCTGGCGAGTGATAAACATTGGCGAGTTATAAACACCGGCGAGTGATAAACATTGGCGAGTGATAAACATTGGTGAGTGATAAACATTGGTGAGTGATAAACACCGGCGAGTGATAAACATTGGCGAGTGATAAACATTGGCGAGTGATAAACATTGGCGAGTGATAAACATTGGCGAGTGATGAACACCGGCGAGTGATAAACATTGGCGAGTGATAAATAACGGCCAGTGATAAACACCGGCGAGTGATGAACATTGGCGAGTGATATATAACGGCCAGTGATAAACACCGGCGAGTGATGAACATTGGCGAGTGATAAACATTGGCGAGTGATAAACATCCGCGAGTGATAAACACCGGCGAGTGATAAACACCTGCGAGTGATGAACATTGGCGAGTGATAAACATTGGCGAGTGATAAACACCGGCGAGTGATAATCACTGGCGAGTGATAAACATTGGCGAGTGATAAACACCGGCGAGTGATAAACATTGGCGAGTGATAAACAGCGGCGAGTGATAAACATTGGCGAGTGATAAACATTGGCCAGTGATAAACACCGGCGAGTGATAAACATTGGCGAGTGATAAACATTGGCCAGTGATAAACACCGGCGAGTGATAAACACCGGCGAGTGATGAACATTGGCGAGTGAAAAACATTGGCGAGTGATAAACATCCGCGAGTGATAAACACCGTCGAGTGATAAACACCGGCGAGTGATATACATTGGCGAGTGATAAACACCGGCGAGTAATAAACACCGGCGAGTGATAAACATTGGCGAGTGATAAACATCCGCGAGTGATAAACACCGGCGAGTGATAAACACCGGCGAGTGATATACATTGGCGAGTGATAAACACCGGCGAGTGATAAACACCGGCGAGTGATAAACATTGGCGAGTGATAAACACCGACGAGTGATAAACATTGGCGAGTGATAAACACTGGTGAGTGATAAACACCGGCGAGTGATAATCACTGGCGAGTGATAAACATTGGCGAGTGATAAACACCGGCGAGTGATAAACATTGGCGAGTGATAAACAGCGGCGAGTGATAAACATTGGCGAGTGATAAACATTGGCGAGTGATAAACACCGGCGAGTGATAAACATTGGCGAGTGATAAACATTGGCGAGTGATAAACACTGGTGAGTGATAAACACCGGCGAGTGATAATCACCGGCGAGTGATAAACATTGGCGAGTGATAAACACTGGCGAGTGATAAACATTGGCGAGTGATAAACACCGGCGAGTGATAAACACCGGCGAGTGATGAACATTGGCGAGTGATAAACATTGGTGAGTGATAAACATCCGCGAGTGATAAACACCGGCGAGTGATAAACACAGGCGAGTGATAAACATTGGCAAGTGATAAACACTGGCGAGTGATAAACACTGGCGAGTGATAAACATTGGCGAGTGATTAACAATGGCGAGTGATAAACATTGGCGATTGATAAACACCTGCGAGTGATAAACACCTGCGAGTGATAAACACCGGCGAGTGATAAACACCGGCGAGTGATAAACACCGGCGAGTGATAAACACCGGTGAGTGATAAACATTGGCGAGTCATAAACACCGGCCAGTGATAAACACAGGCGAGTGATAAACATCGGCGAGTGATAAACATTGGCGAGTGATAAACATTGGCGAGTGATAAACACCTGCGAGTGATAAACACCTGCGAGTGATAAACACCGGCGAGTGATAAACACCGGCGAGTGATAAACACCGGCGAGTGATAAACACCGGCGAGTGATAAACACCGGTGAGTGATAAACATTGGCGAGTCATAAACACCGGCCAGTGATAAACACAGGCGAGTGATAAACAGTGATAAACAGCGGCGATAAAAGTGATAAACATTGGCGAGTGATAAACATTGGCGAGTGATAAACATTGGCGAGTGATAAACATTGGCGAGTGATAAACATTGGTGAGTGATAAACACTGGTGAGTGATAAACATTGGCGAGTGATAATCACCGGCGAGTGATAAACATTGGCGAGTGATAAACACTGGCGAGTGATAAACATTGGCGAGTGATAAACACCGGCGAGTGATAAACACCGGCGAGTGATGAACATTGGCGAGTGATAAACATTGGCGAGTGATAAACATCCGCGAGTGATAAACACCGGCGAGTGATAAACACAGGCGAGTGATAAACATTGGCAAGTGATAAACACTGGCGAGTGATAAACACTGGCGAGTGATAAACATTGGCGAGTGATAAACAATGGCGAGTGATAAACATTGGCGATTGATAAACACCTGCAAGTGATAAACACCTGCGAGTGATAAACACCGGCGAGTGATAAACACCGGCAGGTGATAAACACCGGCGAGTGATAAACACCGGCGAGTGATAAACACCGGTGAGTGATAAACATTGGCGAGTCATAAACACCGGCCAGTGATAAACACAGGCGAGTGATAAACATCGGCGAGTGATAAACATTGGCGAGTGAAAACACCAGCGAGTGATAAACATTGGCGAGTGATAAACACTGGCGAGTGATAGACACCGGCGAGTGATAGACACCGGCGAGTGATAAACATTGGCGAGTGATAAACATTGGCGAGTGATAAACACCAGCGAGTGATAAACATTGGCGAGTGATAAACACTGGCGAGTGATAAACCCCGGCGAGTGATAAACATTGGCGAGTGATAAACACCGGCGAGTGATAAACATTGGCGAGTGATAAACACCGGCGAGTGATAAACATTGGCGAGTGATAAACATTGGGGAGTGATAAACACCGGCGAGTGATAAACATTGGCGAGTGATAAACTTTGGCGAGTGATAAACATTGGCGAGTGATAAACACCGTCGAGTGATAAACACCGGCGAGTGATAAACATTGGCGAGTGATAAACACTGGCGAGTGATAAACATTGGCGAGTGATAAACATTGGCGAGTGATAAACACCGGCGAGTGATGAACACCGGCGAGTGATAAACATTGGCGAGTGATAAATACCGGCGAGTGATAAACACCGGCGAGTGATAAACATTGGCGAGTGATAAACATCCGCGAGTGATAAACACCGGCGAGTGATATACATTGGTGAGTGATAACACCGGCGAGTGATAAACACCGGCGAGTGATAAACATTGGCGAGTGATAAACACCGACGAGTGATAAACATTGGCGAGTGATAAACACCGGCGAGTGATAAACATTGGCGAGTGATAAACACTGGTGAGTGATAAACACCGGCGAGTGATAATCACTGGCGAGTGATAAACATTGGCGAGTGATAAACACCGGCTAGTGATAAACATTGGCGAGTGATAAACAGCGCGTAGTGATAAACATTGGCGAGTGATAAACATTGGCGAGTGAGTGATAAACACCATTGGCGAGTGATAAACATTGGCGAGTGATAAACATTGGCCAGTGATAAACACCGGCAAGTGATAAACATTGGCGAGTGATAAACATTGGCCAGTGATAAACACCGGCGAATGAGAAACACCGGCGAGTGATGAACATTGGCGAGTGAAAAACATTGGCGAGTGATAAACATCCGCGAGTGATAAACACTGGTGAGTGATAAACACCGGCGAGTGATAATCACTGGCGAGTGATAAACATTGGCGAGTGATAAACACCTGGCAGTGATAAACATTGGCGAGTGATAAACATTGGCCAGTGATAAACACAGGCGAGTGATAAACATCGGCGAGTGATAAACATTGGCGAGTGATAAACATTGGCGAGTTATAAACACCGGCGAGTGATAAACATTGGCAAGTGATAAACATTGGTGAGTGATAAACACCAGCGAGTGATGAACATTGGCGAGTGATAAATAACGGCCAGTGATAAACACCGCGAGTGATAAAAATTGGCGAGTGATAAACACCGGCGAGTGATAAACATTGGCGAGTGATAAACATTGGCGAGTTATAAACACCGGCGAGTGATAAACATTGGCGAGTGATAAACATTGGCGAAAGTGATAAACATTGGCGAGTGATAAACATTGGCGAGTGATAAACATTGGTGAGTGATAAACACGAGTGATAAACATTGGCCAGTGATAAACATTGGCGAGTGATAAACATTGGCGAGTTATAAACATTGGCGAGTGATAAACATTGGCGAGTGATAAACATTGGTGAGTGATAAACATTGGCGAGTGATAAACATTGGCGAGTGATAAACACCGGCCGGTGATAAACATTGGCCAGTGATAAACACCGGCGAGTGATAAACATTGGCGAGTGATAAACAAGTGATAAACATTGGCGAAAGTGATAAACATTGGCGAGTTATAAACACCTGGCGAGTGATAAACATTGGCGAGTGATAAACATTGGTGAGTGATAAACATTGGTGAGTGATAAACACCGGCGAGTGATAAACATTGGCGAGTGATAAACATTGGCGAGTGATAAACATTAGTGATAAACATTGGCGAGTGATAAACATTGGCGAGTGATAAACACCATTGGCGAGTGATAAACAAGTGATAAATAACGGCCAGTGATAAACACCAGTGATAAACATTGGCAAGTGATATATAACGGCCAGTGATAAACATTGGCGAGTGATGAACATTGGCGAGTGATAAACATTGGCGAGTGATAAACATCCGCGAGTGATAAACATTGGCGAGTGATAAACATTGGCGAGTGAAGTGATAAACATTGGCGAGTGATAAACACCCGAGTGATAAACATTGAGTGATAAACATTGGCGAGTGATAAACACTGGTGAGTGATGGCGAGTGATAAACACTGGCGAGTGATAAACATTGGCGAGTGATAAACACCGGCGAGTGATAAACATGGTGATAAACAGTGATAAACAGCGAGTGCGAGTGATAAACATTGAGTGATAAACAGTGATAAACATTGGCGAGTGATAAACATTGGGCGAGTGATAAACATTGGCGAGTGATAAACATTGGTGAGTGATAAACATTGGCGAGTGATAAACATTGGCAGTGATAAACACCAGTGGCGAGTGATAAACATTGGCGAGTGATAAACACCGGCAGTGATAAACATTGGCGAAAGTGATAAACATTGGATGAGTGATAAACATTGGTGAGTGATAAACATTGGCGAGTGATAAACACGAGTGATGGCGAGTGATATTGGCGAGTGATACAGCAGTGATAAACATTGGCAGTGATAAACATTGGTGAGTGATAAACATTGAGTGATAGTGATAAACATTGGCGAGTGATAAACATTGGTGATAAACATGGTGAGTGATAAACATTGGCGAGTGATAAACAGTGATAAACATTGGCAGTGATAAACATTGGCGAGTGATAAACATTGGCGAGTGATAAAACGATAAACACCGGGCGAGTGATAAACAGTGATAAACGAAAGTGACCGGTGAGTGATAAACATTGGCGAGTGATAAACATTGGCGAGTGATAAACATTGGCGAGTGATAAACGAGTGATAAACATTGGCCAGTGATAAACACCGCCAGTGATAAACATTGGCAGGTGATAAACATTGGCGATAAACAACGAGTGATAAACATTGGCGTGATAAACATTGGCGAGTGATAAACAGTGATAAACACCGGCATGTGATAAACATTGGTGAGTGATAAACACCGGCGAGTGATAAACATTGGCGAGTGATAAACATTTGATAAACACCGGCGAGTGATATTGGCGATGATAAACATTGGATAAACATCCCGAGTGATAAACGGCGAAGTGATAAACATTGGCGAGTGATAAACATTGGCGAGTGATAAACATTGGCGAGTGATAAACATTGGCGAGTGATAAACACGGCAGTGATAAACATTGGCGAGTGATAAACACCTGGCGAGTGATAAACATTGGCGAGTGATAAACATTGGCGAGTGATAAACATTGGCGAGTGATAAACACCGGCGGTGATAAAGTGGCGAGTGATAAACACTGGCGAGTGATAAACATTGGCGAGTGATAAACACCGGCGAGTGATAAACATTGGCGAGTGATAAACATTGGCCAGTGCGAGTGATAAACATTGGCGAGTGATAAACATTGGCAGTGAGTGATAAACACCGGCGAGTGTGATAAACATTGGCGAGTGATAAACAGTGATAAACATTGGCGAGTGATAAACATTGGCGAGTGATAAACATTGGCGAGTGATAAACACTGGCGAGTGATAAACATTGGCGAGTGATAAACACTGGCGAGTGATAAACATTGGCGAGTGATAAACATTAGTGATAAACATTGGCAAGTGATAAACATTGGCGAGTGATAAACATTGGCGAGTGAGTGATAAACATTGGCGAGTGATAAACATTGGCGAGTGATAAACATTGGCGAGTGATAAACATTGGTGAGTGATAAACATTGGTGAGTGATAAACAGTGATAAACACAAGTGATAAACATTGGCGAGTGATAAACATTGGTGAGTGATAAACATTGGTGATAAACACCGGCGAGTGATAAACATTGGCGAGTGATAAACATTGGCGAGTGATAAACATTGGCGAGTGATAAACATTGGAGTGATAAACACCGGCGAGTGATAAACATTACATTGGCGAGTGATAAACATTGGCGAGTGAGTGATGATAAACATTGGCGAGTGATAAACATTGGATAAACGTGATAAACAGTGATAAACACTGAGCGAGTGATAAACACCGAGTGATGGCAGTGATAAACACCGGCAGTGATAAACATTGGCGAGTGATAAACATTGGCGAGTGATAAACATTGGCGAGTGATAAACATTGGCGAGTGATAAACACCGGCGAGTGATAAACATTGGCGAGTGATAAACATGGCGAGTGGCGAGTGATAAACATTGGCGAGTGATAAACACCGGCGAGTGATAAACATTGGCGAGTGATAAACATTAAGTGATAAACATTGGCGAGTGATAAACATTGGTGAGTGATAAACACCGGCGAGTGATAAACATTGGCGAGTGATAAACATTGGCGAGTGATAAACACCGGCGAGTGATGAGAGTGATAAACACAGTGATAAACATTGAGTGATAAACAGTGATAAACATTGGCGAGTGATAAAACGAGTGATATTGGCGAGTGATAAACACTGGCGAGTGATAAACATTGGCGAGTGATAAACATTGGCGAGTGATAAACACCGCGAGTGATAATAAACATTGGCAGTGATAAACACCGGCGAGTGATAAACATTGGCGAGTGATAAACACCGGCGAGTGATAAACATTGGCGAGTGATAAACATTGGCGAGTGATAAACATTGGCGAGTGATAAACATTGGCCGAGTGATAAACATCCGGCGAGTGATAAACATTGGCGAGTGATAAACACCGGCAGTGATAAACATTGGCGAGTGATAAACATTGGTGAGTGATAAACACTGGCGAGTGATAATCACTGGCGAGTGATAAACATTGGCGAGTGATAAACACAGTGATAAACATTGGCGAGTGATAAACACAGTGATAAACAGGCGAGTGATAAACAGTGATGGCAAGTGATAAACATTGGCGAGTGATAAACATTGGCCAGTGATAAACATTGGCGAGTGATAAACATTGGCGAGTGATAACATTGGCGAGTGATAAACATTGGCGAGTGATAAACATCCGCGAGTGATAAACATTGGCGAGTGATAAACATTGGCGAGTGATAAACACGAGTGATAAACATGGCAGTGATAAACACCATTGGCGAGTGATAAACACCGGCGAGTGATAAACATCCAGTGCGAGTGATAAACACCGGCAGTGATAAACACCGGCGAGTGATAAACATTGGCGAGTGATAAACAGTGATGGCGAGTGATAAACATTGGCGAGTGATAAACATTGGCGAGTGATAAACACCGGCGAGTGATAAACATTGGCGAGTGATAAACACTGGTGAGTGATAAACATTGGCGAGTGATAAACATTGGCGAGTGATAAACACCGGCAGGCGAGTGATAAACACGAGTGATAAACATTGGCAGTGATAAACATTGGCGAGTGAGTGATAAACCAGTGATAAACAACAGGCGAAAGTGATAATCACCGGCGTGTGATAAACATTGGCGAGTGATAAACACTGGCGAGTGATAAACATTGGCGAGTGATAAACATTGGCGAGTGATAAACACCGGCGAGTGATGAACATTGGCGAGTGATAAACATTGGCGAGTGATAAACACCGGCGAGTGATAAACACCGGCGAGTGATAAACACAGGCGAGTGATAAACATTGGCAAGTGATAAACACTGGCGAGTGATAAACACTGGCGAGTGATAAACATTGGCGAGTGATAAACAATGGCGAGTGATAAACATTGGCGATTGATAAACACCTGCGAGTGATAAACACCTGCGAGTGATAAACACCGGCGAGTGATAAACACCGGCGAGTGATAAACACCGGCGAGTGATAAACACCGGTGAGTGATAAACATTGGCGAGTCATAAACACCGGCCAGTGATAAACACAGGCGAGTGATAAACATCGGAGTGTGATAAACATTGGCGAGTGATAAACATTGGCGAGTGATAAACACCTGCGAGTGATAAACACCTGCGAGTGATAAACACCGGCGAGTGATAAACACCGGCGAGTGATAAACACCGAGTGCGAGTGATAAACACCGGAAGTGATAAACACCGGTGAGTGATAAACATTGGCGAGTCATAAACACCGCCAGTGATAAACACAGGCGAGTGATAAACAGCAGTGGCGATAAACACCGGCGTGATAAACATTGGCGAGTGATAAACATTGGCGAGTGATAAACACCCGAGTTATAAACATTGGCGAGTGATAAACATTGGCGAGTGATAAACACTGGTGAGTGATAAACACCGGCGAGTGATAATCACCGGCGAGTGATAAACATTGGCGAGTGATAAACACTGGCGAGTGATAAACATTGGCGAGTGATAAACACCGGCGAGTGATAAACACCGGCGAGTGATGAACATTGGCGAGTGATAAACATTGGCGATAAACAAAGTGATAAACATCCGAGTGATAAACAGTGATAAACACGAGTGATAAACACAGGCGAGTGATAAACATTGGCAAGTGATAAACACTGGCGAGTGATAAACACTGGCGAGTGATAAAC
This sequence comes from Oncorhynchus masou masou, assembly GCF_036934945.1. Lineage (NCBI taxonomy): Eukaryota > Metazoa > Chordata > Actinopteri > Salmoniformes > Salmonidae > Oncorhynchus > Oncorhynchus masou. Next base: position 28,283,623 of record NC_088241.1, on the reverse strand, counting down.
ATTGGCGAGTGATAAACAATGGCGAGTGATAAACATTGGCGATTGATAAACACCTGCAAGTGATAAACACCTGCGAGTGATAAACACCGGCGAGTGATAAACACCGGCGAGTGATAAACACCGGCGAGTGATAAACACCGGCGAGTGATAAACACCGGTGAGTGATAAACATTGGCGAGTCATAAACACCGGCCAGTGATAAACACAGGCGAGTGATAAACATCGGCGAGTGATAAACATTGGCGAGTGAAAACACCAGCGAGTGATAAACATTGGCGAGTGATAAACACTGGCGAGTGATAGACACCGGCGAGTGATAAACATTGGCGAGTGATAAACATTGGCGAGTGATAAACACCAGCGAGTGATAAACATTGGCGAGTGATAAACACTGGCGAGTGATAAACCCCGGCGAGTGATAAACATTGGCGAGTGATAAACACCGGCGAGTGATAAACATTGGCGAGTGATAAACACCGGCGAGTGATAAACATTGGCGAGTGATAAACATTGGGGAGTGATAAACACCGGCGAGTGATAAACATTGGCGAGTGATAAACTTTGGCGAGTGATAAACATTGGCGAGTGATAAACACCGTCGAGTGATAAACACCGGCGAGTGATAAACATTGGCGAGTGATAAACACTGGCGAGTGATGAACATTGGCGAGTGATAAACATTGGCGAGTGATAAACATCCGCGAGTGATAAACACCGGCGAGTGATGAACACCGGCGAGTGATAAACATTGGCGAGTGATAAATACCGGCGAGTGATAAACACCGGCGAGTGATAACATTGGCGAGTGATAAACATCCGCGAGTGATAAACACCGGCGAGTGATATACATTGGTGAGTGATAAACACCGGCGAGTGATAAACACCGGCGAGTGATAAACATTGGCGAGTGATAAACACCGACGAGTGATAAACATTGGCGAGTGATAAACACCGGCGAGTGATAAACATTGGCGAGTGATAAACACTGGTGAGTGATAAACACCGGCGAGTGATAATCACTGGCGAGTGATAAACATTGGCGAGTGATAAACACCGGCGAGTGATAAACATTGGCGAGTGATAAACAGCGGCGAGTGATAAACATTGGCGAGTGATAAACATTGGCGAGTGATAAACACCGGCGAGTGATAAACATTGGCGAGTGATAAACATTGGCCAGTGATAAACACCGGCGAGTGATAAACATTGGCGAGTGATAAACATTGGCCAGTGATAAACACCGGCGAGTGATAAACACCGGCGAGTGATGAACATTGGCGAGTGAAAAACATTGGCGAGTGATAAACATCCGCGAGTGATAAACACCGGCGAGTGATAAACACCGGCGAGTGATAAACACCGGCGAGTGATAAACACCGGCGAGTGATAAACACCGGCGAGTGATAAACATTGGCGAGTGATAAACACCGGCCAGTGATAAACACAGGCGAGTGATAAACATCGGCGAGTGATAAACATTGGCGAGTGATAAACACCGGCGAGTGAATTACATTGGCGAGTGATAAACACCTGCGAGTGATAAACACCGGCGAGTGATAAACACCGGCGAGTGATAAACACCGGCGAGTGATAAACATTGGCGAGTGATAAACATTGGCGAGTGATAAACACCGGCGAGTGATAAACATTGGCGAGTGATAGACATTAGAGAGTGATAAACATCTGCGAGTGGTAAACATGCTTTCTGCAAGGTTGATTGTCTATTCGAACGATTTAAAAGTAAATGCTGCAGCTCACACTTCCACCAAAAATACTATTAGTTGTTAGATATTTTGTTTATCTATAGACTATTGTGTTTCTATCTCCTGCCTTGGAGATAGATAGGCTATGAGATTAAACAGGCCATGATGTCCCGATCCTATCTCATACTGTATCCTATCCATACTGTCAAATATTTTTCACAGACTACCGGTCTATTTACTTTCAAACATGCTTGGCTATTGAATGAGCAATGGATAAATGGTAGCCTAATATTTGTTGTGTGGAGGGATTACACCAATCATGTCAAAAAGGAGAGATATGTCTTGCAAGATGATTATGATTTAGGCCTATTTAAAAAGAAACATTTGAGGCTACATGCTGCTATGCGATCTCCTTAGCAACGGCAAATGTATCTGTTTTATTATTAGGCCAAATTTTTTGTGTTTTATTCGCCTACCGTTATTATAATACCATTTTCCCTCAAAATACAATTGATCAGCCACTAGATGCTGTGCGTATCTGGATATATGCACACTTTCCCAACAAGTAAAACATTTATAAATACCAACCTTTGCTGGAAAACTCGCACACAAGGTTTAGAATATTTTTGTGCACACGAACCTTCGCCCCCGGACCATACTTATCAATACGTTTTGAATTGTGTTACTTTTGAGATTGAGGGTGAAGGAATGCCACACCCACACGTACATAGCAATGCACGCATGTGAACACACACGCGCAGGCACACGTACACTCACACACACACACACACACATGCAATCGATGCATAACTTACTGTACTTTTGTCATTTGGCAGCAAATATGCATAGTTTTAATTGAGCGTGGAACACAAAACCAAGGGGAAGGGGGAAGAGGACAATGTTACATGCAGCACGGGAAGCATGAATGACGCAAACAATAATAATCATGATACATTTTTCTTTAATGAAAAATACTTCACACCAAGTTTAGACACAAGGAATAAAGAACACGGAGAAGAATGTCGGCGAGCTCTCGGAGTAAGCCCTCAGCTGCATGCCTGTGTATTTCTCCCTGCCAAAACAACACACTGGGTGTTATCCATGAAGCTGGAATCTCGAACTCGTAGCCTTTGTGGAAGACATATTTCAAAATCAAACATCTGTTAAGTTACCAATGGTTTGCAGTTTTACTTTTGAAGTTAGACTAGACCGCTCAAACTGCAGTCTACCCTAGTGCTGTAATGGCAATGCAAACCCGTAAACGTCCTACGTAAAATAAAAATAAAAATGGAACAACATCATTCACATTTGTATAATATAATAAATTAAGAAAGATACAATAATATCCGGGGACGATAGACACAAACAAAATCAGATCATATCAAGGTGGATGTCAGTAAATTCTCTGAAGATATACGGCACTTCGTGTCATGTCTGCAGATGCAGCCCACCTCTCTGTTTTCTATCAGGCATCAAGCTCTTTAGCAACCTGACATGATGATGCTGCAGTAAAAAAAGAAGGCATGGTATTCTGGCCCTATCCCGTTGGACCTCTCCCCTCTGTAGTTTATTATCTAATCACTGAGCCCTCGTAGAGGCGGCCATGGTCAATGGACCCAAACCACATGGCCAATAGAGCACCCAACAGACTGTGTCATCTCAGCCTGCACAATCAAAAACAAACACTAAGCCACTAGTTCAGCTTTCTGGGGAGATTTAGGAGCGAGACACAGAGCGCCGGGATCAAATGGAGTGGTTTTCTCACACTCTGTTATATTTTGTTTAGGTACTTAGGAATTTACTAAATGTTAGTAAGAGATACAGACAGGGAGCCTGTAGTGTGGTGTCCATATGAGGAACCTGTAGTGCGGTGTCCATATTAGGACAGCCTCAGAGATGGATTTGTTTAGCTTTTGGATAAGTTGTAGGGCTCCGGCTGTGTTCATTGCTCCTGATCCAGGAGGCTATCTCTGTGTAGGTTTTTGTCCCAACCCAGCACTAACACACCTGATTCAGCTAATCAAGGTTTTTACACGTCTTTAAATCAACCTTGTCCTTTTAGGCTTTCGCCAATGCGTGATACGGTATACATTGTACGTTCTGAGTTATTTTACCTGGTTACGTTTTTGGAACTGTAGTGTTACACTGTGTTGTATCATTAGTCTGTTCGGCTGTCATACAAAATGCACTCTAATATCTGTACACAACTTTTTTACTGAAATCAACATTTCCCCCGAAAGCTTATGTCTGTACAGAATTGAGACATTTTGTTTTGTTAAAAAAAGCAGCAGTCAGCATTTCTTTAAAAGCTATTTCATGGGGTGCTGATTTTATGTCCTGTCCCAAACAGAAGCGATAATCTCCCAATTAAACCCTTGCAGTAAAGACCAGAGTGGAGGACTGTTCCAGGTGGCCATGTTCTGGCACATGTCTGCATGGACATAATCATACATTCTTTAATGTCTAAAGTACAGCTACTGTACCTCATGAGCTACTAAAACAGTGCCAAAGCCGCCTCATTTCTATCTAGTCAAAAAAGCATGCATTTAAATATCAAGTGAAAGTCACTCTGGCATTTGACAATGTAACATGAAATAAGTGCTCTGATAAACACATCATACAGTAAGGGTTTATAGCCCCTTTATGACACTTTCCCTCTATCAGTATGATCTTCAAGTGATAGTGCAGGAAGATACAAACACTAGCCTGCATTCACACACACACACACACACACACACACACACACACACACACACACACACACACACACACACACACACACACACACACACACACACACACACACACACACACACACACACACACACACACACACACACACACACACAGTGCCTCGGCAGGGATCCTCAACGGGGCTGAGCTCAGGCAGACATCACAAAACAAGACAACAGACAATTAAAGAGCAGCCTGGAGTTAATCCAGGGCTTTAATGAAAGTCCGGTTTCCCCTGCCCCAGGTAACTGCTCGACGTGATTGTATCTGTGGAACAATTACACTGTCACAATCAAAGGCCACTGACTTTAAGTAGTCTGTTAAGTCCCATCGTGGGGCTAATAACCGCTCATTTCTTTCCCAGTGTCACAAAGGCCCTGAATCCTCCCTTTGTTCTGCCGATCATCTCCCTCTAAATAGATTGCTTGGCGTTACTCTTCAGGCACTTAGATGGCCATGCTTCTTAAAGGGCCCAGCCCACCATGGCCCTGAGGGGTTGCGAGGTGCGCAGGCAGTAGAGATGATACCCCTCTCCAACAAGGGTTCCCAAATCACCTCCTCACTCAGTCTCAACCTCTAATGTTGCATTACTGTGTAAACCATTCTGTTATATATTACAACGTCTTTGCTAGACCCCAATTTCTTTGTTGTGGGTTTTTTCCATGTGTTTTCTGGAAGGGCCCGGTTGCTCGAGGCACAAAGGTAAATTGTCATCCTGAAAGCAGTCTGAGCCGCTGGAGGCTTATCCCTTTTATTTATAGAGTTATTACATAGTCTCGTTCCAGGATAAAATTTATCCACTTAATTTTAACGCTCTGCAGATTTCGATTTTTCCTTTTACCTTATAAGTTAATACCTGTTCCATGTTTAACATCAATTAAAGGTATAAGGGTAATTACAGAAGACACAGGAGAAAAAGACAGTATCCTGTAGTTTCTCTTCCATAGTTTAATGATTTGCCAGCCTTCCCAACATGTGGCATGTCTGGAATGTTTGTTCCCTCTATTGAGAGCATGATAGTTATTGTGTCAAGAGGGGGAAGAAAAGGATCTACGCGGCCTATCTCAGTACACACAGACACACACAGATGCACGCACGCACACACACACACACACACACACACACACACACACACACACACACACACACACACACACACACACACACACACACACACACACTGATTGTATAGGCTAGGTGCCCACTGATCGATGTTAGTAGAGATATGAGTGGGTATAATGATTTTAAATGATCAGCTAGTTGATCCATGTTGCAAGTCTAGTTTGAGAGACCCCTTATTGCAGCTGGTTTTACTTCACCTGATTCATCACTGTACAGAAACACCCAGTAAAGGGTTACATTTATTTTTTTCTCTACCTCCTCTCGCCTACTTTTTAAAGTCTCTCTCTCTCTCTCTCTCTCTCTCTCTCTCTTCATTCACTCTCTCTGTCCCTGGGACACCCCATTCATTTATTGTTTTATTAAACTTCAGCGCTCTCTGAGACTCATTTCCTCTCTCAGGCCCCTTCCTGTGGCTCGTCGTGGAACACAGAGTATGCTCTGAGTTTCCCAGAGGCTGGCAGGGTCGTGGTGGGGATGGTGTTGGGGGATACGGTAGGGTTTGGTATGGGATGGGGAGGGGAGGGGAGGGGAGGGAGGGAGGGAATGGTGGGATATGATTTGGGGAAGCTCTCCCACTTAGCCGACTCAGCTGTTCCACTGTTCATACCAGACCCCATTCCTTTGTTCCATGGGCTACCAAAACGCAGCAGGCATAGACACTGGAGACAAGGTGGAGTCCTGGTTAAAATTGAGGCGAAGAGAAAAATGAACGTCGCTCCCCTCTGTTCTATTGGCAAATGTCCAGACACTTGAGAATAAGATTGATGAGCATTGTTTGAGAGTCTCCTAGATACTTGCAAAGCTGCAATATTATATGTCTTACTCAGTGGAGGCTCCTCGGAAGACGGGAAATATCATCCTACTCAATGAATGTCATAAAAATAAAAATAGTGAAACATTAAAACAGTTATCAATTTTAGATAAAACTATACTAACTATATTCACGTCACCAAATAATTTATTAAAACACATTGTTTTGCAATGAAGGTCTACAGTAGCCTCAACAGCACTCTGTAGGGTAGCACCATGGTGTAACTGGAGGACAGCAATTTTCCACCCTACTCTGGGTACATTGAATTCAATGTAAAACCTAGGAGTTTCATGGTTCTCACCCCCTTCCATAGACTTACACAGTAATTATGATGACTTCCCGAGGATGTCCTCCAACCTATAAGAGCTCTTGCAACATGAACTGACATGTTGTCCACCCAATAAAAGGATCAGAGAATGAATCTAGTAATGTAAGCAGTCGCTACAGCCAGCAAGCACTGCAATAATGCACAACACGTGGTGAATAGTTGACTCAAAGAGAGAGAAAGACAATAGCTGAACAGTTTTAAACAAGCTAGCTGGCTAAGGCTATCAAACACTGAATCACCAAGTCAAGGTAAACTTTTGATTTGATCCAGTTACTGCCAAACTGCTTGCTGTGCACTGTACTACTGCATGATTGTAGAGGGTTTACTAATGCGTTAGTTCTAGTAGATATGTTGACTATAACGTTAGATAATATGGTGACATTGGCAATGATGTAGGCTGTGTGTAATTGTTATGGCATGGTTTGACTTGGAAAGGTTTTTCCCCTGGCGAAAGAAAAAGGTGAGATGAGGAGAGAGCATAGATGCGAGAAGGAATTATACAACAAGCAATGTTATGTATGTGGCTGCTATGAAATTGAACTGTGTGTGCGAGTGATCAGGGGTGAATTCATTCTGCCAATTCTGTTGAAAAACATTTCTTAAACGGAAGCAAACGTAACGAAATGGGTATAAACCTATCTAAATTTGTCCAATAGAAACTCTTGTTTGCAATGGTTCGGACAAATTATTAAACCCTAGATCAGCAAGATGCGGGCACCGGTATTGAAAGTGTCACTGTCTTGATTACTCCAATTTGATTCGCTGACCACAATTGTCCCTGCTCCCAAGAGCTCCAAGGTAACCTGCCTAAAAAACTATTGCCCTGTAGCACTCACATCAGCTTTGAAAGGCTGGTCATGTCACACATCAACACCATCATCCCAGACACCCTAGACCCACTCCAATTCATTTACCACCCCAACAGTTCCACAGATGACGCAGTCTCAATTGCACTTCACACTGCCCCCTCCCACCCGGACAAGAGGGGAAATTAATATGTGAGAATGCTGTTCACAGATTACAGCTCAGCTTTCAACACCATAGTCCCCATCAAGCTCATCAACAAGATAGGGACTCTGGAACTGAACCCCTCCCTCTGAAACTAGATCCTGACGGGTTGGGTCAGGCATGTGTGCTAAATCCGTTCCTGTACTCCGCGTTTATCCACCACTGCATGGCCACGCACGTCTCCAACACCATCATCAAGTTTGCTGACGACACAACTGTGGTAGGCCCGATCACCAACGGCGAAGAGTCAGCCTACAGATAGGAGGTCAGAGACTTAGCAGTGTGGTGCCAGGTCAACAACCTCTCCCTCAAAGTAAGTATTACCAAGGAGCTGATCGTGAACTACAGGAGAAAGAGCGGACTGCACGCCCCATCCACATCAATGAGTCTGTTGTGGAGTGGATTCGAGAGCTTCAAGGTCCTTGGCATCTACATCACTAACATTTACATTTAAGTCATTTAGCAGACGCTCTTATCCAGAGCGACTTACAAATTGGTGAATTCACCTTCTGACATCCAGTGGAACAGCCACTTTACAATAGTGCATCTAAATCATTAAGGGGGGGGGGGTGGTGAGAAGGATTACTTATCCTATCCTAGGTATTCCTTGAAGAGGTGGGGTTTCAGGTGTCTCCGGAAGGTGGTGATTGACTCCGCTGTCCTGGCGTCGTGAGGGAGTTTGTTCCACCATTGGGGGGCCAGAGCAGCGAACAGTTTTGACTGGGCTGAGCGGGAACTGTACTTCCTCAATGGTAGGGAGGCAAGCAGGCCAGAGGTGGATGAACTAAGGACTTAACATGGTCCAAACACACCCACACAGCAGTGCATCTTCCCCTTCAGGAGGTTTATTAACAGATTTGTCATGGGCCCTCGGATCCTCAAAAAGTTTTACAGTTGCACCATTGAGAGCATCTTAGCATGAAAAATGCACCTCCCTTGACCGCAAAGTGCTACAGAGAGTGGTGCAGAAACAGTACATCACTGGGGTTGAGCTCCCTGCCATCCAGGACCTCTATATAAAGCGGTCAGAGGAAGGCCCGAAACATTGGCAAAGACCCCTAGCCACCCAAGACATAGACTGTTCACAATACTACCGTCTGGGTGCTCTCGTACCAGAGCATCGGCTATCGTACCAACAGGCTCCGAGACAGCTTCTACCACCAAGACTACTAAATAGACATGAATGCTAAATAGGCAATTAATGGTACCCAAACTATTTGCACTGACTCTATCTTGCATTGACCCTACGCACACTCACTAGACTATGTACAGTGCAGTCGGAAAGTATTCAGACCCCTTGACTTTTACCACATTTTGTTACGTTACACCCTTATTTTAAAATTGATTCAATTCTGTATTTTTCTCATCAATCTACAAACAATACCCCCATATTGACAAATCACATTTACAGTATATAAGCATTCAAACCTTTTACTCAGTACTTTGTTGAAGGACACAATAGCAGTGATTACAGCCTCGAGTGCATTCGGAAAGTATTCAGACCCCTTCCCTATCCACTTTTTGTTACGTTACAGCCTTATTCTAAAATCGATTAAATAAAAAAATGTCCTCATCAATTGACACACAATACCCCATAATGATTAAGGGAAAACAGCTTTTTGGAAATGTTTTGAAAATTAATTACAAATAAAAATACATCTTATTTACAAAAGCATTCAGACCCTTTGCTATGAGACTCGAAATTGAGCTCAGGTGCGTCCTGTTTCTATTGATCATCCTTGAGATGTTTCTACAACTTGATTGGAGACCACCTGTGATAAAATCAATTGATTGGACATGATTTGGAAAGGCACACATCTATCTATATAAGACCCCACTGTTGGCAGTGCATGTCAGAGCAAAAACCAAGCCACGAGGCCGAAGGAATTGTCTGCAGAGCTCAGAGACAAGATTGTTTCAAGGCACATAAGGGTACTGAAACATTGGAACCACCAAGACTCTTCCTTGAGCTGGCCACCCAGCCAAACTGAGTAATCGAAGAGAGAAGGGCCTTGGTAAGTGACCAAGTACCCTGTGGTCACTCTGACAGAGCTCCAGAGTTGTGAGGTGCTGTGAGGATATGCTGTGAGGATCTTTTTCAGCGGCAGGGACTGGGCGACTAGTTAGCATTGAGGGAAAGATGAATGGAGCAAAGTACAGAGAGATCATTGATGAAAACCTGCTCCAGAGCTTTCGACTCTGTCAATCACCACATTCTTATCGGCAGACTCAATAGCCTTGGTTTCTCAAATGACTGCCTCGCCTGGTTCACCAACTACTTCTCAGATAGAGTTCAGTGTGTCAAATCGGAGGGGCTGTTGTCCGGACCTCTGGCAGTCTCTATGGGGGTACCACAGGGTTCAATTCTCGGGCCGACTCTTTTCTCTGTATATTTCAATGATGTTGCTCTTGCTGCTGGTGATTCTCTGATCCAACTCTACACAGGCAACACCATTCTGTATACATCTGGCACTCCTTTGGACACTGTGTAACAAACTTCCAAATGAGCTTCAATGCCATACAACACTCCTTCCATAGCCTGCTTTTAAATGCTAGTAAAACTAAATGCATGTTCTTCAACCGATTGCTGCCCGCATCCACCCACTCGACTAGCATCACTACTCTGGACGGTTCTGACTTAGAATATGTGGACAACTACAAATACCTAGGTGTCTGGTTAGACTGTAAACTCTCCTTCTAGACTCACATTAAGCATCTCCAATCCAAAATTAAATCTAGAACCGGCTTCCTATTTCGCAACAAAGCCTCCTTCACTCATGCTGCCAAACATACCCTCGTTAAACTGACTATCTTTCCAATCCTCGACTTCGGCGATGTCATTTACAAAATAGCCTCCAACACTCTACTCAGCAAACTGGATGTAGTCTATCACAGTGCCATCCGTTTTGTCACCAAAGCAACATATACTACCCACCACTGCGACCTGTGTGCTCTCGTTGGCTGGCCCTCGCTACATATTTGTTGCCAAACCCACTGGCTCCAGGTCATCTATAAGTCTTTGCTAGGTAAAGCCCCTTATCTCAGCTCACTGGTCACCATAGCAACACCCACACGTAGCACACGCTCCAGTTGGTATATTTCACTGGTCATCCCCAAAGCCAACACCTACTTTGGACGCCTTTCCTTCCAGTTCTCTGCTGCCAATGACTGGAACGAATTGCAAACATCACTGAAGCTGGAGTCTCATATCTCCCTCTCTAACTTTAAGCATCGGTTGTCAGAGCAGCTTACCGATCACTGTACCTGCACACAACCCATCTGTAAATAGCACACCCAACTACCTCATCCCCATATTGTTATTTATCTTTTTGCTTTTTTGCACCCCAAAATCTCTAATTGCACATCATCATCTGTACATCTATCACGCCAGTGTTAATGCTAAATTGTAATTATTTCGCCTCTGTGGCCTATTTATTGCCTTACCTCCTTAATCATCTACATTTGCACACACTGTTCATCGATTTTTATATTGTGTTATTGACTGTACGTTGGTTTATGTGTAACTCTGTGTTGTTGTTTTTTTCGCACTGCTTTGCTTTATCTTGACCAGGTCGCAGTTGTAAATGTGAACTTGTTCTCAACTGGCCTACCTGGTTAGATAAAGGTGAAAAAAAGGTGCTTCAACAAAATACATTATTGTAAATGTCATGTTTCAGTTGTTGTTTCTTTCTAAATTTGTAAAAATCTAAAATTAACATGTTTTGCTTGGTCATTATGGGGTATTGTGTGTATATTGATGTGGGGGGGTGGACAATTTAATCAATTTTAGAATAAGGTTGTAACGTAACAAAATGCGGAAAAGACAAGGGGTCTGAATAGTTTCCGAATGCACTGTATCTACATCAAATACCTCATTCCTCTGCACATTGATCTGGTACTGGTACTCACTGTATATAGCTCCATGTTGATCTGGTACTGGTACTCCCTGTATATAGCTCCACATTGATCTGGTATTGGTACTCCCTGTATATAGCTCCACATTGATCTGGTACTGGTACTCCCTGTATATAGCTCCACATTGATCTGGTACTGGTACTCCCTGTATATAGCTCCATTCTTGTGTATTTTATATATTTCCTCTTGTATTACTATTTTATTTGTATTTGTATTTTTAACCCTTGTGTGGTTTTCGAGTCTGTCTGGCCCATTTTCAATGTTTGCTAAAAAAAATGATACTGTGAAGAACATAAAGTGACACATTTACATTGAGTGCACACTGTACACCCCCTCTACACATTTATATTAAATATGTGGTGTTCGGGTCAACTGGACCCGAGGGTGATAAAAGTGTGTCGGTGAAAACAAGTCAAAATGAAACAAAAAGGTTTGCTGTGTGCCTTCACTCTGTCTTCCTCCTTACTGGGCCTGCTGTTTAAACATAGCACCAATAATCCGTCTGTCTCCTGCTTTTCTTGCAGTCTTTACCCTTTGTAGTGTGTGAAACTACACAATGTATTGCGGGAACCTGCACAATGTTATTACAACACATTATTTGAATACATTATTTTGATACATTGTCAAAAATGCGTTCTTTTCCCATTCTCTACCCCAGCCAGGTGCAAATTGGGGGAGGGACGCAACAAATAAATAGCTTTCCATGTGTGGCTTCTTACCACAATCAGTATGGCAAAAATAATTTCTGCTCTGAAGGCCTTGGAAATAATTTTTGCAGAGAGAAAAGCTACTGGTGGAAGGATCGTCTTCCACTTTGGAAGATAAAGAATTTTCCAAATTTGAGGATCATGTCTCTGTCAATTTGGAGTCTGATGTAAAAAAAAAAGTGAAATTGAATGGTCTTGTTGCCCAAGGAATGAGCCACCCCGCATGGCTGCTAATGTGATAAGGATGCGACCAGGGCCGGCGCGGATGGCGGTTACTCATGTGCAGGACAAAAAGTCTTCTTTTGAACTGTTCATCCCAGACACCATCCAGAAAATAATTCTGGACTGCCCTAATTTGGAGGGAAGGCAAGTTTTTGGAGAGAAATGGAAGGAGATGGAACAAACTAATTTACATGCATACTTTTGGGATTCTTATCCTTGCTGGTGTTTTCAGATCGAATGGGGAAACCGGCAGATAACTTTTCCGTGCAACAACGTCTCTGGAAAACTTCCACATTATATCCAGGATTATCTGCTTTGATAACCGAGACACCAGACCAGCTCAGCGGCAGAGAGACAAGCTAGCTGCAATCAGGTCAGTGTGGGACAAGTGGGTGGACTCCCTTCCCCTGTTTAACAACCCTGGGCCCACATTTACTGTTGATGAGTAGCTTATGCCATTTAGGGGCTGCTCCTTCAGGAAGTACATACCATCTAAACCTGCAAAATATGGAATCAAGATCTGGGCTGCCTGTGATTCTGCTTCATCAAATGCTTGGAACTTGCATGTGTATACGGGGAAGCCAGATGAATGGTGCCCCTGAGAAGAACCAAGGGATGCAGGTTGTCCTGGAAGTGACACAGGGACTCCGTGGCCACAACATCACATGCAATACGTTTTTTACTTCGTACAAGCTGGGACAGGAGCTCCTCAAGAGGAAGCTGACAATGGTAGGAACCGTACAAAAAAACAGGCCAGAGCTCCCACCTCAGCTGTTGAGTACACTGAACAGGCCTATCAATTTCTCTAAGTTTGTGTTCATGGCCGACACGTTCTAAGTGTCCTACCTGCCAAAGATAGGCTAAAATGAGGTACTCATGAGTACGCCACATAGGGATGAGAGAATCGGTGACCATGAAAAAACAGAAATCATAATGGATTACAATGCCAGAAAGGAGGGGTGGACAATTTAGACAAGCTGGTGACTGGCTACAGTTGCAAAAGAAGAACCCTTACGCTGGCCACTTTGTGATATTCTTCTAACATCTTGGATATCTCGGCGTACAGTGCATTTGTCATCTGGATGCCGTTGAACCCAGATTGGAATAGAGGGAAGATCCAGAGGAGACGGCTCTTTCTCGAGGAGCAGGGCAAACCATTGGTAAGACCTCAAATCTAGATGAGGCAACATATTCCAAGGACCCCAGCTTCTGCAGCCATCGCGAGGAGGATTCAGGAGGAGGATGCTGGTGCCCCATCCACCCAACCTACAGAACCAACAACTCCAATACCGGTAGTAAGTGTGAGTAATGTTGTTGCATGTGTGTGTATCTGACTCTCCTACCTTGGCCAGCTGTAACTATATATGTGAGTGATTAAAATTCCTGAACTAAGTGTTTTCATCATTCTAGATGGCAGCCGGTAGCAACAAGTAGAGGTGATACAATGTGTGTGGACCGAAGAATGTAAAATTTGTCCTTCCAATTTGTTCAGTTCAAAGCAATAAACATCAACAGTTATGAAAACCTTGTTTCATTGATATTTGTTCAAGATAAACATGATTAATTCCACCCCTGTCATGAAAAATCTAATTTTATTTAAATAAAACGAATAGCACTTCTATTGATAAATGTGATCTAGCAGAGGTATTTTTAAGTAAATTGTTATGGCTGTATTCTTTAAAAAAATCTATAATGTTGTGGGTCCATCAGATCGGCGAACATTGGGTGAATAACAAAAACATGAACACCACACAAGGGTTAAACTCTGCATCGTTGGGAAGGGCTCGTAAGCAATCATTTCACTGTAAAGGCAACACCAGTTGTGCTGATGTGTGCATCATCAAGAGTCATCAGATAGAGAGAAGGGATAATAACTACACCTATGTCATTGATATTACTCTGTTCACTTGTATTCATCTATCCCTCAGTAATTTTTTTGTATTGGGATAAGTTCATTGACCTGCCAATCAAAATAACACAATACAGCATGTCACAATACAGCATCTTCCTGCAGATACTTCTACAGTGGCTTGCGAAAGTATTCACCCCCCTTGACATTTTTCCTATTTTGTTGGCCTACAACCTGGAAATTGATGTTTTGATGGTTTGTATCATTTGATTTACACAACATGCCTATCACTTTGGAGATGCAAAATATGTTTTATTGTGAAACAAACAAGAAATAACACAAAAAAACAGGAAACTTGAGTGTGCATAACTATTCACCCCCCCCCAAATGCAATACTTCGTAGAGCCAGCTTTTGCAGCAATTACAGCTGCAAGTCTCTTGGGGTATGGCACATCTATCCACTGGGATTTTTGCCCATTCTTCAAGGCGAAACTGCCTTGAGGTCTGGGCTTTGACATTCCAAGACATTTAAATGTTTCCACTTAAACCACTTGAGTGTTGTTTTAGCAGTATGCTTAGGGTCATTGTCCTGCTGGAAGTTGAACCTCCATCCCAGTCTCAAATCTCTGGAAGACTGAAACAGGCTTCCCTCATGAATTTCCCTGTATTTAGCGCCATCCATCATTCCTTAAATTCTGACCAGTTTCTCAGTTCCTGCCAATTGAAAACATCCCCACAGCATGATGCTGCCACCACCATGCTTCACTGTGGGGATGGTTTTCTTGGGGTGATGGGAGGTGATGTGCTTGTGCCAGACATAATGTTTTCTTGATGGCCAAAAAGCTACATTTTAGTCTCATCTGACCAGAGTACCTACTTCTGTATATTTGGGGAGTCTCCCACATGCCTTTTGGTGAACACCAAACGTGTTTGCTTATTGTTTTTTCTTTAAACAATGTTTTTTTTCTGGCCACTCTTCTGTAAAGCACAGCTCTGTGAAGTGTATGGCTTAAAGTGGTCCTATGGACAGGTACTCCAATCTCCGCTGTGGAGCTGTGCAGCTCCATCAGGGTTATCTTTGGTCTATTTGTCGCCTCTCTGATTAATGCCCTCCTTGACTCCTTGGTCCATGAGTTTTGGTGGGTGGCCCTCTCTTGGCAGGTTTATTGTGGTGCCTTATTCTTAAAACATTTTAATAATGGATTTAATGGTGGTCCGTTGGATGTTCAAAGTTTCTGATATTTTTTATAGCCCAACCTTGATCTGTACTTCTCCACAACTTTGTCCCTGACCTGTTTGGAGAGCTCCTTGGTCTTCATGGTGATGCTTGCTTGGTGGTGCCCCTTGCTTAGCGGTGTTTTAGACTCTGGGGCTTTTCAGAACAGGTGTATATGTACTGAGATCATGTGACACTTAGATTGCGCACAGGTGTACTTTATTTAACTAATTATGTGACCTCTGAAGGTAATTGTTTGCACCAGATCTTATTTAGGGGCTTCATAGCAAAGTGGGTGAATACATATGCACGCATCACTTTTCCATTTATTTATGTTACGAATCCCTTTTGGCCCGACAGTCTAGGGGGGATGGTAATGAGACCCGTAACATAGCTCATACAAATTCTAATAGTGACAAAGTAAAAGTGAGAACGAAATAACTACGACAACTGAAATCTACCGTCAAACTCAGGGTTTATTAATAAACACACGGTAATGGGGGGAGCGGGAAAAGGTGCTGAGCTGGACCCAAGGAAAGAAACAATAAGTATTCAAAAACACCCCTAAGCTAGACTAGCCTACTTTAACAACAGCTAACTAACCAAAAATACAGTGGGTGGTCCGCCCAGTTCTAACTAGTGTATTTAACAAAGTTTACCTACGGGTAGTGTATGCCCATGGGCGACTTGTCTTGGTTCCCCCTTTTCCCACCAGTAAACAAACAAACACCATAACCAAAAACAATACTCACAGGTGATGACAAAGTGCTATGGAGGTGCTCAAACAAAAGATAGCTCAATACATAAAGAGAGTGAAACAGAGAGCTCTACAGACATGGCATTTACAGAGAGCTTGATCTCCACAGCAAACAACTGACAGGGTTTTAAACAAAGGGAAAGGAACTGGGTAGGAAACAGGAGGAGGTGTGTCTTCTGATTAATGATTGGTGACTGAGTGGGGAGTGATGATTTTCACCTGTGATGGGAGAAGGAGAGAAAAGAAACACACACAGGATACACACACAGGATACTTGTATCCGTAACAATTTAGTTTTGAATTTTTTGAAACAAGTCATTTTTTTCATTTCACTTCACCAATTTGGACTATTTTGTGCAAGTCCGTTATATGAAATCCAAATGAAAACCCATTTAAATTACAGGTTTAATGTAACGAAATAGGAAAAATGCCAAGGGGAATGAGCACTTTGTAAGGCACTGTACAAAGAGTTTTTTTCCATAACCATATTCCCTGAAATGTTCACGAATATAAAACAGAAATTACGCTGTTTATTGGACTAGGTGGTGGAGTAGTCAGTTACATGGAATCTGATAACAAAAAACGGTAAATGTAATCAATTGCGTTACCAGCAAAAACATTGTAATCAGATTACACATACGTTTGAAAAACTAGATGATTACTTTTTCGATTAATTTTTAATTCAAAAAGGATGTTTACGTAAAAAGACCTTATTTTTTGACATTAATTTCAGCATTGAAAAAAGGCGCAAATTTATGTTGGTTCCATTTGAGCAAGTCAGAGACCACTATGATGACACACCAAATGTGTTTGATTGGTCCTTTTTTTTCGTCTTCTAATGCATCTTCAGGGGAAAGTTTTCCAAAAGTAACTGAAAGGAATCAGATTATGTTACTGAATTTGGGTAGTAATCCCAGAGATGACAAGGTGAAAAATCTGCCGATGTGTCCTTGAGCAAGGCACTTAACCGGAATGTTCTCCAGGAGCGGCGTACTACTATGGCTGACCCTGTAAAACAACACATTTCACAGCACCTGACAATAAAACCTAATTTATGTTTTTATCCAAAAGTTACGTTAATGATTGTAATTTTGGACAGGTAACTATCAATTGATACAACTGCTCAAAATGATAAGTAACTGTTGCATTACTCTTAATGCATAGTTGTATGGAAACTGACAAACAATATTCCATGTTTAGATCATGAAATAACGAGATCCATTGACACCAATTACCGGGGAATATGAACCAATTGGACTACATTATCTATGGATGTAATATTTCATCATCATTCTTTATCAGACACTGTTTCTATGGTCCCATGTACCACTTTTCCAGACCATGTTTTCAGATTTGACATTACTGCACACTCACCGGCCACTTTATTAGGTACACCTATCTAGTACTGGGTAGGACCCCCTTTTTCCTCCACAACAGCCTGAATTATTCACGGTGTCGTATGTTAAGAGATGCGCTTATGCACACCACTGTTTTAAACAGCTGTTATTTGAGAATTTGTGGCCTTTCTGTTAGCTTGAATGAGTCTGGACATTCTCCTCTGACCTTTCTCATTAACAAGGTGTTTTTGCCCACAGAACTGCCGCTCACTGAATGTGTTTTGTTTATCGCACCAGGCTCTGTAAACTCTAGAGACTGTAGTGCATAAAAATCCCAGGAATGCAGCTGTTTCTGAGATGCTGGAATCACCATGTGTGGCATCAACAATCATACCATGGTCAAATTGTCAGGACCCGGTTACGAACCCGGGTCTCCGGAGTGAGAAACAGTCACTTAACCAACTGAGCCACGAATAGTCGGCAGAACCCAGAAGATGAGGCAGACACAGCAGTACTTGAGACGGTGTATTTAATAAAGTAAAAAGTGAAGTCCTTCAGGAAAACATGTAACTCCACAACCTCAAAAGGAATTCCACAAGAACAAGGTAATCCACAAGGTAATCCTCCAAGACAAAAAGGTAAATCCACAAGGTGGTAGGTATAGCATAAAAAGCCTCAAAAGATACTCAAAAATAATTAAACAAGAACAAAAAACAGAATTCCACAAGAGCGTCCACCGGGATCAACAAGAGTTCACAGAATACTAGGGCTGGGTGCTAACATACAAACACAGAGCAAAGAACTGAGGGAAACTAAGGGTTTAAATACAATCAGGGGAAACGAGGCACAGGTGCAAATAATAATGGGGATCAAGGGAAAGCAAAAGGTCAAAAAGCACAATGGGGGCATCTAGTGACCAAAAACCGGAACAACCCTGGCCAAATCCTGACACAAATTTTCTTAGATGACGCATCTTGCCTGTTCTAATGTTAGGTCGAACAACAACTTAAGCTCTCTACTCTATATACTCTATATATTGAGCCGCAGGTAGCCACGTGATTCGCTGTTTGAATGTAACCTTCCTTGATGGGCTAAATTCGGTATGTAGAGGTGATGGCATGACCTATATCATTGTGTGGGATAATGTCAGGTTCCACCATGCTCAAATGGTGCAAGCATGGTTTCAAGCCCATCCACAATTTACCACCCTGTAAGTACAGGGAAAGTAGTAGTTACCACCCCATACTCCCCTTTCCTAAAACCCGATTGAAGAATTTTTCTCCACGTGGAGGTGGAAGTTATATGATAGGCACCTTCACGAACAAACCACCCTTCTCCAGGCCATGGATGACGCATGCAATGACATCACGGCAGACCAGTGTCAGGCCTGGATTCGCCATGCCCGAAGATTCTTGCCAAGATGTTTGGCTAATGAAAACATCCATTGTGATGTGGATGAGAACCTGTGGCCAAATCCACAAGACAGGGTTGATGGAAATATAGAAGTACAGTACCTTTGTTTTGCTTTTTACAGAAAGCCAGGTTTTTTGCTTTGATTCTAAGAAACCTATGTTGTGATTTTATTGTATTTCATCAATACATTTCATGTTGATCATGATTCCACTATGTCTGTAGTATTCTCTCTACTAGTCCTTTTACACTGATGTATTTATGTGTAGTAGCGTAATGAAAGATGTGTCACATATTTTGTACTACAATATTTAATGATCGTATGAACAACTACAGTGAAACAATCGGTATCTTGTGTGTGGGTGATCAAAATTATTTTTCCTATGATATTTCATGATACATGATTTATTTGAACCAATGATTCTGCAAGTGCAAGGTTTCTTTAAAGATATGAATGCACAATTCAATGTTCTGAACATTGGACAGCCTGTGTTGCAAGTGATGACCGTTTCGAAAAATGACCACAAGGTTCTGAAATTAGTGCCAAAGTGATTGTAAAAAACTGTAGAGTGATTGTCAATGTCGATCTGAACATTGGGGAGTTTATCAGATGGGTGACCAAACATCATAGTCTGTTGTTGATGTAAGGCTAAAGGCACATGAACATATGAGGTTTAAAATGTTGAGGATAAATATAGAGAGTCTTCCAACATGCATTGTGGGATTTACAGCTGTGTGTGTGTGTGTGTGTGTGTGTGTGTGTGTGTGTGTGTGTGTGTGTGTGTGTGTGTGTGTGTGTGTGTGTGTGTGTGTGTGTGTGTGTGTGTGTGTGTGTGTGTGTGTGTGTAGAGATAATTAGGGGATAACCTCAGTTTTAAGCTGTAAGAAACATGTACAGTAAGAAATACAATGTTATTTTCATGGTCTTTATATGAACTACCTGAGTACTTTTTGGCATAGGCCCCAGTTTTTATGAGGTTTATTTTCTTTTCTCAAATGGTGTACATTGCACACTGGGGCAAAAGCCTTTGACCTGAGGGACCCAGGCCAAAATCTGAGCAGTGGAATTACCCAAGTAAATGGTTATATATGAAGTGGCCTGAGTATTGTTTGCAAATTAGTACAATTACAAATATATCAATGCAAAAGGCCAGCAGTTTGTACACGACTCTGACCAGTGAGGTGCAGTTGCCAAAGAATGATCAGTGAGATTTGTATAGCATTCCTCAAATAGTAATTTGGCGGTGGTTGTGTGACAACTGGTCAGTCATTACGCCTTGTAACTCTGTGACACTCCATTTTGTGGATTTACCTCTACCCTGATTATGGTTATCTATTCAACGTTAGAATATGTTATAAGATAAAGTACCCAGACACTTGTTTAAAGGTGAACAAAGTGCCTAACTCACAACATGACACTCCCTTCCCCCTCTCTCCCTCCCTTCCCCCTCTCTCCCTCCCTTCCCCCTCTCTCCCTCCCTTCCCCACTCTCCCTCCCTTCCCTCTCTCCCTCCCTTCCCCCTCTCTCTCTCCCTTCCCCACTCTCCCTCCCTTCCCCCTCTCTCCCTCCCTTCCCCACTCTCCCTCCCTTCCCCCTCTCTTCCTCCCTTCCCCCTCTCTCCCTCCCTTCCCCCTCTCTCCCTCCCTTCCCCCTCTCTCCCTCCCTTCCCCCTCTCTCCCTCCCTTCCCCACTCTCCCTTCCTTCCCTCTCTCTCCCTCCCTTCCCCCTCTCTCCCTAACCAGTCTGATGAGTTACAGTAAGGGAGGTACTGTTACCTTCAGGACATATGGTGCCCGACAGGATTCATCATTACACATCAGTCCATTTCCCCTGCCTCTGCAGATGGCAAGCTGTTAGCTTAATGAGATGCATGCCAGTGCAGAGGTTTGGAAGACAGATTGGGCCTCCTGCTAACTGGGTCCACTGCAGTCGCAGACCTCACCCCGCCAGTGTAGAGGTTTGGGAGACAGATTGGGCCTCCTGCTAACTGGGTCCACCGCAGTCGCAGACCTCACCCCGCCAGTGCAGAGGTTTGGGAGACAGATTGGGCCTCCTGCTAACTGGGTCCACCACAGTCGCAGACCTCACCCCGCCAGTGCAGAGGTTTGGGAGACAGATTGGGCCTCCTGCTAACTGGGTCCACCACAGTCGCAGACCTCACCTTGCATGTGTAGAGGTTTGGGAGACAGATTGGGCCTCCTGCTAACTGGGTCCATCGCAGTCGCAGACCTCACCCCGCCAGTGCAGAGGTTTGGGAGACAGATTGGGCCTCCTGCTAACTGGGTCCACCGCAGTCGCAGACCTCACCCCGTCAGAGCAGAGGTTTGGGAGACAGATTGGGCCTCCTGCTAACTGGGTCCACCACAGTCGCAGACCTCACCTTGCATGTATAGAGGTTTGGGAGACAGATTGGGCCTCCTGCTAACTGGGTCCATCGCAGTCGCAGACCTCACCCCGCCAGTGCAGAGGTTTGGGAGACAGATTGGGCCTCCTGCTAACTGGGTCCACCGCAGTCGCAGACCTCACCCCGCCAGTGCAGAGGTTTGGGAGACAGATTGGGCCTCCTGCTAACTGGGTCCACCGCAGTCGCAGACCTCACCCCAGCCAGCCCTCCGGGCAAGTCGTTTGAGCAACCTGACTCTCTTTGCATAATTTAAAACTCACAGCTATCATTTTTATAACACACCGCACCGGCATATCTCATCACTTTCTTCGAAATACATATATCGGAAGTTCCAAAAACAATTGCATTAATGGAAACGTAAACAACACAAAAAATAAACCTCCTAAATATTTTAAAAGTTCATGAAGTTGAGTGCTAATCTCGAAACTCCAAGTCTGTTATCAGGGACCATTTACATTTTCAAGAGTCTTGATCGTGAACCTGATCGTGAACCTAAATGACAAAGTTTAGCCGTGCTGTGTTGTGTTGCAAGTCAGTCAACATGAGATAACCGAATTTACAATGAAGTAACAGTGTCCTTCTTGGTTCCTTAGTTCACATTTTTACTCTAATCAAGCTTAGTGCTAAAACTACTGAGTAATGTGCACTTTCTGCAAATTGTCTTTATTTTTTTCTTTCGGATCCAACCCAAACAGGAGACGCCATTTATTTTCTTTCAGGGAGAGTGTATTCTCTGGGTTATTCTCTGGCACTGAGATTGTTTGGAGAAGGGTTTCGTTTTGCAACCCCCCCCTCCCCATGTGGGAAGTGTCCAATGGTGTGAAATCTCCTCTGATAACTGGGGTGATTCCCGCCTGTCTTGCTGTGGTGATAAGTTGTGATAGTATTATCAGTTAAGGCTCCACACTGCTCAGACACATAGGGCCCCACTTTGCAGACAGGAGTGAGGGAGTCCTGGAATTGGTTTTGAATGTGTACAGACATTTTGCAGAATGTGCGTCTCATATCTTTGCAGGCTGTTGTGCTTATGATTTTGCAACAAAGACTAGGTTTGTTTTGAGAGTGAGGTGCTACTCCGTAGTCTGTGTGACAGGGATGTGAATGTGTGTGTTTCTGAAGCTAAGAATAGATAGCACAACTATTAAAAAACGCTATAAAAAAAATATCATTTTATTATGATTCTTATCGTAAGGTCACCTTATTGTGTCATCTTCAAGGTGCGCTACTTCGTTGCGTTTTGTGTCACATTACAGAAAAGTTACTTCACCTTCACCTTGGAATATTTCTCGGAGTTCAATCAGAGTTCTTGGTGAATTGCCTGCTCAGGTTCACGTCAGGTCTCAGTCGTATAATATTGGAAAATCATGATTAATCACATCGTTTGTTTAATTCATGATGCACTTAACCTTCCATTTTGTAATATCAGATGTAAAATACAAGCAGCGAAAATAAAAACGTTGAAATAAAGCTTAAAAGTGTAGTTTAGGATCACTGTTAATTATCATCTAATAGAGTTGAGTTAATTTAAGCCTTATTCTTATACTATTATGCATTGTGTTAGT
Organism: Oncorhynchus masou masou; assembly: GCF_036934945.1. Lineage (NCBI taxonomy): Eukaryota > Metazoa > Chordata > Actinopteri > Salmoniformes > Salmonidae > Oncorhynchus > Oncorhynchus masou. The sequence continues at coordinate 28,260,538 of NC_088241.1, read as the reverse complement.
TTAAGAATATGTTAACTATGTATGTTTAAATTAATTCCATGCTAATATATACTCTCCTCAATAGATTGTGGGTTTTGTTCACCAAAGGACCTTCATGGCCGTTATTCAAGCACAATGTTATCACAGAGAAAAGACATGAGAATATGATTAAACCTCAATTAGAGGTCCATTTGACCCTTTGTTTGAGCAAAGCCTCAGTACAGACTGAGCAAGACCAGAGAAGCCTATGCTTACGGACTGGGCGTTAGCTAGGAGTTAGTTGGTTGAGACAACGTAACAGGTCCACAGTAAACCACTCTCCCAAGGACAGTTCAGATCTTGTGTTGAAAAGTATCTTACTCTTGGGGTGCTTTTTTGATAGTTGTGAATTATTATAGTCAGGGGTATTGTTAGTATCTCTCTAATTTTGCAGGATCATAATTGATAACAGGTGTGTGTCGAGGAAGTTTTTTGAAGTTCTGTATTTTTTTCCCTCTGCAGTGAACCGAGGTCATCCTCCCATGCACGCCTCAGTTGGAGAGCCTCCCTCTCCTTAATTCCATGCGTTCCTCTGCCGTTTTAAATGAGTTTGCCTTCTTTCATCCTCTTTGCTGGAGGAGGAGGACACCACAAGCACCACTGTCTGTCCAGCTGGGATGTGGCGCAACACACTGCATTCCTCTTTCTGCTCCGGTCACTCTGTGTCTGCTGTTCCCCTCAGTGGAGACTCCACAGAGTTCGTCCTAGCCAAGCCGTGTTGGGAATGGGACTGAGAACGGGGTTAGGATCGGCCGGGGGGAGAGGGGAATGGGGAGGGATATTGGATTAGAAAAAGACAGGGGGAATAAATCTCTCTCAGTGGCTCTCCACTCTATCTCACATCCACACGATTTATGATGTTTAACAGAGGCAAATCAAGTTAAGGGGGAAAAAAAACAACTTATGAAATTGTGCTCTTCAGAATTATTTGCTCTCTTTTGCAGCCTGTCTTGAGTTAGCACAGCCTCCTGCTCACTGCTCCATGGCTGATTGATTGTGAAGCTTGCGATTTGTGAGAGTTTAGCTGTTTTTCCAGATGAGGTTAGTGTTTCTGCCCTGAAACACAAGTGAAGGGGGGAGAGAGAGACGAAGGAAAAAAACAGAGTGGGTTTAATGGGTAAATCCCAGTTAGATAAATTAATATTCACTGGCTGGAGGGTAAGGTAATGAACCCCTCCGTGGAAAATATTTTGACCAATTTATGTACAACTAAATAGATGGTAAGTATTGCCAGTTTACCGTTTCATTGAAGTCAGCTGGAACGTGTTGCATTTTGACACAGCAGTGAGAGAGGGAGGGAGAGAAGGGGACTGAAACTCTTTCACAAACACCTACATGCACACAACACAGACATGCACACCATTCTCCTCGCTGTGCAGGTGTAGCAGGTGTGCTCGGACTGTGGTGTTTCGGTCCAATTCTTTTCAGAGCCATGACTCAAAGGTACTCACAACACCTCACACTTTCCATCAGTCTGACTTTCTAAATTCGGTGTGTGTGTGTGTGTGTGTGTGAGTGGACATGTTTTAACTATACTTGTGGGGACCAGAAGTTCCCACAAAAATACTAAACAAACTGGGGAAATGTTGTTATTCACCACAAGGTCAGGGGGTTTAGGGTTAAGGTTAGAATTCATGTCAGGGTTAGAATTAGGTTTAGGGTTAGGAGCTAGGGATAGTTTTAGGGTTAGGTATGGAGCTAGGGTTAGGTTTAGGGTTAAGGTTAGGTTTTCGAGTTAAGGGTGTGGTTAGGGTTAGGGTACAGGTTAGGGTTAGGTTTAGGGGTTAGGGAAAATAGGATTTTGAAGGGGACTGAATCGTTTGTCCTCACAAGGTTAGCTGTACTAGACTGTGTGTGTCAGTGTGTGTGTATGTGTGTGCGTGTGTACGTGTGTGAGCATGCATGCGATACATGTTCATTGACTACAGCTCGGCATTTAACACCATAGTACCCTCCAAGCTCGTCATCAAGCTCGAGACCCTGGGTCTCGACCCCGCCCTGTGCAACTGGGTACTGGACTTCCTGACGGGCCGCCCCCAGGTGGTGAGGGTAGGTAACAACATCTCCACCCCGCTGATCCTCAACACTGGGGCCCCACAAGGGTGCATTCTGAGCCCTCTCCTGTACTCCCTGTTCACCCACGACTGTGTGGCCACGCACGCCTCCAACTCAATCATCAAGTTTGCGGACGACACAACAGTGGTAGGCTTGATTACCAACAACGACGAGACGGCCTACAGGGAGGAGGTGAGGGCCCTCGGAGTGTGGTGTCAGGAAAATAACCTCACACAACGTCAACAAAACTAAGGAGATGATTGTGGACTTCAGGAAACAGCAGAGGGAACACCCCCCTATCCACATCGATGGTACAGTAGTGGAGAGGGTAGTAAGTTTTAAGTTCCTCGGCATACACATCACAGACAAACTGAATTGGTCCACTCACACAGACAGCATCGTGAAGAAGGCGCAGCAGCGCCTCTTCAACCTCAGGAGGCTGAAGAAATTCGGCTTGTCACCAAAAGCACTCACAAACTTCTACAGATGCACAATCGAGAGCATCCTGGCGGGCTGTATCACCGCCTGGTACGGCAACTGCTCCGCCCACAACCGTAAGGCTCTCCAGAGGATAGTGAGGTCTGCACAACACATCACCGGGGGCAAACTACCTGCCCTCCAGGACACCTACACCACCTGATGTTACAGGAAGGCCATAAAGATCATCAAGGACAACAACCACCCGAGCCACTGCCTGTTCCCCCCGCTATCATCCAGAAGGCGAGGTCAGTACAGGTGCATCAAAGCTGGGACCGAGAGACTGAAAAACAGCTTCTATCTCAAGGCCATCAGACTGTTAAACAGCAACCACTAACATTGAGTGGCTGCTGCCAACACACTGACTCAACTCCAGCCACTTTAATAATGGGAATTGATGGGAAATGATGTAAAATATATCACTAGCCACTTTAAACAATGCAACCTAATATAATGTTTACAAACCCTACATTATTCATCTCATGTGTATACGTATATACTGTGTTCTATATCATCTACTGCATCTTTATGTAATACATGTATCACTAGCCACTTTAACTATGCCACTTTGTTTACATACTCATCTCATATGCATATACTGTACTCGATACCATCTACTGTATCTTGCCTATGCTGCTCTGTACCATCACTCATTCATATATCTTTATGTACATATTCTTTATCCCCTTACACTTGTGTATAAGACAGTAGTTTTGGAATTGTTAGTTAGATTACTTGTTGGTTATTACTGCATTGTCGGAACTGGAAGCACAAGCATTTTGCGACACTCGCATTAACATCTGCTAACCATGTATATGTGACAAATAAAATTTGATTTGATTTGATTTGAATAGCGGATCTAAGGAGGTCAAATATAAGATATGGATTTGAAAAATCTACTGCTTTCACAAGAGTACAATTCAGTCTGTGAGGTGGCTCTGATTTGTTAAAGAGAGCCATGCACCGGTACCTCACAATGATGTGTTTATCACAGAGACTACCTAAGAAATGTTATTTTAATTAGCCACCTTTATCTTTTTTTTGTCCTTGTTTTGGCAGAAATTCTTACATAAACATATACCACAAAGAGAGACAGAGGAACAAAAAGCATTGTCATTTTTATGTTTGACAGAGCCACTTGGAACAAAAACAACACAGGCCTTTGCCTATTTCGGTCCATAACATTTTAATTTCCACCCTTTAATCCTGTTCACATCTCATACATATATACTTTTTTTACATTTATTTTTTTACAGTAACAGGCAACAATTTGGGATCATTTGCGTAATATGATCATCCCCTTCAGAGAGTTTGCATAGCTTTATACAATACTTCCTATTATGTTCTGTTGAATTTGCCAACCACCCACAATGGTTTACAGTAATTTCCTGCTTTTAGTTTTTTGGGCCCAAGGACTTGCCTAAATGCAATATGGCATCAATAAGGCATTGCTCAAAACATGAAATGATATAATCTACTAAATAGCTCTCAAGAGTTTTACGAGTGTGCCTGTGTTTACTGTCTTGTAATCTGGGAAGTGTTTGTCTGTGGTGAGACAGCTGATCATAGCCAGAGGAATAGGAGCCTAGGGACGGTTATGCTGTGCTGTGCTACACTGTGCTGTCGCATTGCGTTGTACTGTACTGTGGTGTGTTGTGCTGTGCTGTGGTGTGCTGTGCTACACTGTGGTGTGCTGTGCTACACTGTGCTGTTTTGCACTGTGTTGTGCTGTACAGTGGTGTGCTGTGCTGTGGTGTGCTGGGCTGTGGTGTGCTGTGCTGTACAGTGGTGTGCTGTGCTGTGGTGTGCTATGTTGTGGTGTGCAGTGCTACACTGTGCTGTACTGTTTTGCATTGTGTTGTGCTGTACAGTGGTGTGCTGTGCTGTGCTGTGCTGTGGTGTGCTGTACTGTGGTGTGCTGTGCTGTACTGTGGTTTGCTGTGCTGTGGTGTGGTGTGCTGTACAGTGGTGTGCTGTGCTGTGGTGTGGTGTGCTGTACTGTGGTTTGCTGTGTTGTGGGCATCAGCTCTGTTCCATTGCCACCACACTGCATGCCTGGACTCCAGCACGCCATGTTCTCTACTTTAAAAGTATGTTGTGAATTTTACATTTCCCCCCACCTGGACAGCTCAGCTGAGGTCTTTAGACAATCATGGACGGAATGTGGAAATGAGTGTAAATGAGGCTGGGCGAGAGAGAACGGGTGTTATCCCAAAGTGTTTCACACACGACAAAAAATCTCTCCAAATGTTAACTGTAGATGGTGGGCCCATGTTCCCCAAACACTTTCTGCTTTACAATGTACAGGTGCTGCATGGCGAGGTGAGGGGACTGTGCCATAGTCCAGACCTGCCTGCCTGGATGGCTGGATGGATGGTGTAATGGGAACTGCCAGCTGTGGGCTTTATTACAACATTGTTGTGGTGGAGGAGATTGGGACAGTTTTTCTTATTGGACACACAGCTAAACTGATGTTTAATTTCCATGTTTCTAATTGAGGAACCTCACAAAAGTGCTTCAGCAACTCTAACATCCCTGAATGGAAAGATGGGAAGATTATTAAGATTATTATGGAAGCAGCAAAATAAGAAAGTTCCTAGAAGTGTGGTGTTCATTGTAAAAACAATAATCCCCTTACTGTGAAATACAGTGTGTCCATTGCCTTCTGACTTAGTTATCCTGATGGTAGAGCTAAGGCAGTCGCAGTGTAATACATTGTGCTTGGCTGGCTCTCCTGAAACATTTCACTAATAGCATTAACGCTTAGAGTACTCTACCTCCAGCCTTGCCAGCTGAGAAAAAAGTAGAGAAGTTGAGCAGTTGAATCTAAGCAGATGGCACTGTTTTACTTTCTGCTTGGCCATCTGGAGTTTACTTAAACTGATGACTTCATAATCAAACACTGGCCCACCAGGCAACTACAGCACCACTCACCAATCATCACTCTCCACACCACACGTCTTGGCAGTGTGGCCCGCCACATGGTACCTAGGGTAAAGAGGCCACAAGGCTACTGGACTGTTGGGAAGGGATTTGGTGTGCGTGCGTGTGTATTCACGCACATGTGTGTTTGAGTGTGTTTGCCTGTGTGTGTGCCTGTGTGTGTGTGTGTGTGTGTGTGTGTGTGTGTGTGTGTGTGTGTGTGTGTGTGTGTGTGTGTGTGTGTGTGTGTGTGTGTGTGTGTGTGTGTGTGTGTGTGTGTGTGTGTTGTGTGTGTGTGTGTGTGTGTGTGTGTGTGTGTGTGTGTGTGTGTGTGTGTGTGTGTGCCTGCGTGCGTGTTTGTGTGTGCATGTGTTTTTATGTATGCATATGGTGCAGACCAGTGGTTCCCAAGCAGGGATACTAGGACCCCTGGGGGTACTTGGTCTATCCACAGGGGATACTTGCAAAGACTCACGAGTCCATAGTTACTGGTAAAATGCACAGGAGGGGGTACTTCAGAGGTAGAGCAGAAATTAAAATGGTAACCAAAAAAGGTTGTGAACCACTGGTGTACACCACTCTGGTACAGTGAAAGTGTGAGAGTATGGCCCCAAAAGAAAACAAGTTGTTTTTCATCTGTCAGCTGGTGTGTCATAATACTGGAATACAGGATAGCATCATTAATCTAAATGTCCCTCGGTATTTTCTAACTCCTCTCTCATCTACATAAAAACTTGAATTAGAGCAGGCATAAAGGACTGTTCTCTTTCCCAGTCCCACACACTCCTGGGGAAAGTCGAGAGCAATAATTTGACTTCATTTACTTGGAAACTCCTCTCTCTTGACACCTGCATGAGGCGAATGAGTAAGAGACCAATTGCCACCCAATAGAGTCACATTGACACTCGGTTCCACAGAAAATTTCAACAGTAAACGAAGTTGAGAGTAATTGCTTTAGAATGTGTTTTATTTTCTCACAAATATTACTGTGAAATTATGGTGTTTTTCCAAAGGGAAATACAGGTAAATATCCACAACCTTTGCTTAATGTTGAACATACTGCATGTATGTGTAGCTGTAGGCTCCTTCAAATGGAGGCAGATTTTATTTTCTATGGTTCAGGGGGCTTATTTTCAGCCCTCGGGGACTTTTCCTGTAGCATGTGTGTGTAACTGTTGTAGTTGGAGGGAATGAGAGAGAGTGTAGGTAACGTTGATCAAATCAAATCAAATCACCCCCCCCCCAAAAAAATCTAATCAAATGCTATTGGCTACATACACATGGTTAGCAGATGTTATTGCGAGTGTAGCGAAATGCTTACGCTTCTAGACCGACAGTGCAGCAGTATCTAACAGGAAATATCTAACAATTCCACTACAAAACCTAATATCTAACAAATTCCACAACAAAACCTAATACACACAATCTAGTAAAGGAGTGGGATGAGAACACGATGATGTCTGAGCTTGCCATTCACCAGGGCCTGCAGTCATGTTCTGATATTGAGCAGAGGATCTGTTTACTGTTGTTGTCTTATTTTCTGGGAAAGAGGTTGGAAGGAATGGCTTCAAGTGGTTGAGATGGATTTGGTTGGGATGCACTCTGGTGTAGTTACAGACGTGACAGGACATGATTTGGGCCCTGTGAACAACAAAACAACTACAACTACACTGACACAGACAGCATTGTTGATTTCAGCAGCTTGATCCAAGATTGAATCTAATCCATTGTTTTTTTGGGGGGAATGCATACTGTAGCTGTCTTGGTAACACTGTACCAACCTTGATGAATGGACTGTAACTCACTTGCACATCAACCAATGTGTCATTGTCTACTCATTCACTGTGTGGTATGTCAGGCAAGAAAAAATTAAATAAGATTACAGTTTTCCCAATTGTTTACACACTAAAATTGGAATCTGAAACGCAATCACCGAAAGCTGAAACTCATGTACCATATCGCTAAACCAAGTCTGCAAAATTGCAAGCACAATTCCTGCTTTACACTCAGTTTTCAATTCTATCTAACACTTTTTGTAAAACACTACACACAATTTTCTACATTAGGCACAACATTCAAAATGTAAATCTCTTTAGTCCCTTTGAAAAGCAACGCCAATCACAATGCCAAGCTCTATACACCAATTGGCAACACCCATTCCTCACAGGTGTCCTCACTAGCTGCTGAATAGTTCACTTAGAAATCAGAGCATTAGCACTATAAAAGGCCACAGATGAGCTCTCCTGTTTTGGAGAAAAACGGAAGTCAATGGCGAAGCAAGAGCTAGAGGTGAAGGAGTGAGAGTGAGAGTGAGAGTAAGAGGAGGAAGAGGACGAGGAAGGACTTTTGTCTCAGATGAGATCAGGGCCACATTGGTTTACCATGTGCTCAACAATGGATTGAGTATGAGGGAGGCTGAGCAGAGAGTTCAGCCCCACCTGAGTCGCTACACGGTTGCATCTATCATGCGTACATTCAGAAATGAGAACCGATAAGTTACCTACCATCTACACTATGCTCTTTATGTATGTATACCGTACTGCAGTCCGACATATCAGTAGGCCTATGTTACTCAGTGATTGTTGGCCAATGTTACAGTAATGTCATTTCATATTGAAAGAAAATAAATTATTTTAGCTTACTATAACCAATCTTATCATATTTGTGGATCTTCTGCAGAACTGAGAGACGGCCAGGCCATGGTGGAAGACACCGGCTGTTCACACCATAACAGGAGACCGCTATTGTGAACATGGTCGTGGCAAACAATACCATTAGACTACTAGAAATCCAGAACCACATAATTGCAGACAACACAATATTCAATAACATTCACAACAACCAAATCCAGATGAAACAGGTCTACAGGGTGCCATTTGAGCGAAACTCAGAGAGGGTTAAAGAAAAGCTCTATAGCGGCCTCCCGGGTGGCGCATTGGTTAAGGGTGCTGTACTGCAGCGCCAGCTGTGCCATCAGAGTCCCTGCGTTTGCGCCAAGGCTCTGTCGTTACCGGCCGCGACCAGGAGGTCCGTGGGGCGACGCACAATTGGCCTAGCGTCGTCCGGGTTAGGGAGGGCTTGGTCGGTAGGGATGTCCTTGTCTCATCGCGCACCAGCAACTCCTGTGGCGGGCCGGGAGCAGTGTGTGCTAACCAAGGTTACCAGGTGCACGGTGTACCCTCTGACACATTGGTGGCTTCCGGGTTGGATGCGCGCTGTGTTAAGAAGCAGTACGGCTGGTGTTGGGTTGTGTATCGGAGGACGCATGACTTTCAACCTTCGTCTCTCCCGAGCCCGTATGGGAGTTGTAGCGATGAGACAAGATAGTAACTACTACAACAATTGCATACCACAAAATTGGGGAGAAAAAGGGGTAAAATGTACAAAAAAAATCTATGAATATGTTATGCTATGCTGCGAGTTGACTATAATATCAGCACTGTTACACATGTGTACAGTGTATTGTGCCTCACCGTATTGACTGTCACTGTTGTCTGTTTCAGAAAGTCTTGGAGCTGGATGCCGCTGCAATTCAGCACTTTTATATTACAGTACAGTGTATTGTGCCTCACCGTATTGACTGCTCTAGGTCTATGTCACTTGTTGTCTGTTTCAGAAAGTCTTGGAGCTGGATGCCGCTGCAATTTAGCACTTTTATATTTACATTGATGAGGCTGGCTTCAACCTAGCCAAAAGAAGGGGCCTGGGATGGAACATTATTGGCAACCGTGCCATTGAGAATGTCCCTGGACAGTGTGGAGGGAATATCACCATGTGCGCAGCCGTTAGCCAGCAAGGCATCCTCCATGACCGTGCCAACCTTGATCCCTACAACATCGCCCTTCTCATCACATTCCTGGACACACTACATGGCATCATTCCAGCTGAGTGGAGGGGTGGATCAGAGCAGCCCAGGTATGTTGTCATCTGGGACAACGTGCATTTCCACCAGGCTGCTCTGGTCCGCAACTGGTTCATCAACCACTCACAATTTATTGTTCTATACCTCCCACCATATTCCCCATTCCTAAACCCAATTGAAGAGTTTTTTTTCCGGCATGGCAATTTATTTATTTATTTATTTTAAAATTTTTACTAGGCAAGTCAGTTAAGAACAATTCTTATTTTCAATGATGGCCTAGGAACAGTGGGTTAACTGCCTGTTCAGTGGCAGAACGACAGATTTGTACCTTGTCAGCTCGGGGATTCGAACTTGCAACCTTTCGGTTACTAGTCCAATGCCCTAACCACTAGGCTACCCTGCCGCCCCAGGCAATGTAAGGTGTATGACCCACACCCCCTCGCACACATGCCTCTTCTCCAGGCAATGGAGGATGCATGTGGTGAAGTTGATGTGGGGGCTTTTGGCGGTTGGATCCGTCACTCCAGAAGATTCTTTCCCCGCTGTTTAGCCAGGGAGAACATTGGCTTGTTATGTAGATGAGGTGCTGTGGCCAGACCAAAATAGGAGGCAGGATGCAGCCTAATGTATTTTTTCTTACATTTTGCATGTGTTTTTGTCTTTTCGTGTTTAGAGTTTTGAAAGAATGAGCCACTTTCATTTTTTATTTTTGTACAGAAAACCTTTATCTTACTGAATGTTTTTCCTGGTTTTCTCCTGTTGGGTATAGAAAGAGTGACACACAAAACACAAGTGTTCAAAAATACTGCATTTTGGAAATAAATTACAATGTTTTTGTTACTGTATTGCATTAGTGTGTTTATTTTATTATGTTTGAGTAGGTATACATTACTGTAACAATCTTTTACAACCGGCTACAGTGTAACATTGAAAATGCAAAAGGCATCCCATACATCCCATACATAGTAGTGTTTTGTGTTGAGCACGTCAGTGTGTTTGTTGGTTGGTAGACAGATCTATTCATATCAAATGTTATTAGTCACATGCGCTGAATACAACAGGTGTAGGTAGACCTTACAGTGAAATGCTTACTTATGAGCCCCTAACCAACAATGCAGTTAAAAGAAACTACAGGTAAGAATAAGAGCTAAAAGTAACAAGTTATGAAATAGCAACAGTGAAATAACAATAGCGAGACTATACAGGGGGGTACCGAAAGAGTCAATGTGCGGGGGCACCGGTTATTTGAGGTAGTATGTACATGTAGAGTTATTAAAGTGACTATGCAGATATGACAACAGAGTAGCAGTGGTGTATTGGGAGGGGGGCACCGCATATGGTCTGGGTAGCCATTTGACAAGATGTTCAGGCTTGGGGGTAGAAGCTGTTTAGAAGCCTCTTGGACATAGACTTAGCGCTCTGGTTCCGCTTGCCATGCGGTAGAGAGAACAGTCTATGACTAGGGTGGCTGGAGTCTTTGACAATTTTTAGGTCCTTCCTCAGACACTGCCTTGTATAGAGGTCCTGGATGACAGGAAGCTTGGCCGCAGTGATGTACTGGGCCATTCGCATTACCCTCTGTAGTGCCTTGCAGTCGGAGGCTGAGCAGTTGCCACACCAGGCAGTGATGCAACCAGTTAGGATGGTCTCAATGTGCAGCTGTAAAACCTTTAGAGGATCTGAGGACCAATGCCAAATCTTTTCCGTCTCCTGAGGGGGAATAGGTTTTGTCGAGCCCTCTTCACGACTGTCTTGGTGTGCTTGATCTATGTTAGTTTGTTGGTGAACACCAAGGAACTTGAAGCTCTTCAACCTGCTCCACTGCAGCAACCATCAATGAGAATGGGGGAGTACTCTGCCCTCCTTTTCCTGTTGTCCAGAGTAATCTCCTTTGTCTTGATCAGGTTGAGGGAGAGGTTGATGTCCTGGCACCACACGGCCAGGTCTCTGACCTCCTCCCTATAGGCTGTTTCATCGTTGTCGGTGATCAGGCCTACCACTGTTGTGTCATCTGCAAATGTAATGATAGTGTTGGAGTTGTGCCTGGCCATGCAGTCATGAGAGAACAGGGAGTATAGGAGGGGACTGAGCAAGCAACCTTGTGTTGAGGGTCAGCATGGTGGATGTGTTGTTACCTACCCTCACCACCTGGGGGCGGCCCATCAGCAAATCCAGGATCCAGTAGCAGAGCGAGGTGTTTAGACTCAGGGTCCTTAGCTTATTGATGAGCTTTGAGGGCACTGTGGTGTTGAACGCTGAGCTGTCATCAATGAATATCATTCTCACATAGGTGTTCCTTTAGTCCAAGTGGGAACGGGCAGTGTGGGGTGCGATGGAGATTACATCATCTGTGGATCTGTTAGCGCAGTATGCAAATTGGAATGGGTCTAGGGTTTCTGGGATGATGGTGTTGACGTGAGCCATGACCAGCCTTTCAAAGCACTTCATTGCTTCGGATGTGAGTGCTACGGGTCAGTAGTCGTTTAGGCAGGTTACCTTAGTGTTCTAGGGCACAGGGACTATGGTGGTTAGCTTAAACATGTTGGTATTACAGACTCGGACAGGGAGAGGTTGAAAATGTCAGTGAAGACACTTGCCAGTTGGTCAACACATGCTCGTAGTACAGATCCTTTTAATCCTTCTGGCCCTGCAGCCTTGTGAATGTTGACCTGTTTAAGGGTCTTATTCACATTGGCTACAGAGAGCGTGATCACACAGTCTTCCGTAACAGCTGGTGCTCTCATGCATGCCCCAGTGTTATTTGCCTCGAATCGAGCATAGAAGTAGTTTAGCTCGTCTGGTAGGCTCATGTCACTGGGCAGCACTCGGCTGTTCTTTCCTTTGTAGTCTGTAATGGTGTGCAAGCCCTGCCACATCCGACGAGCGTCAGAGCCGTTGTAGTACGATTTGATCTTAGTCCTGTATTGACACTTTGCCTGTTTGATGATTCGTCGGAGGGCATAGCGGGATTTCTTATAAGCTTCCGGGTTAGAGTCCCGCTTATTGAAAGCTGCAGCTCAAATCAAATCAAATCAAATTTTATTTGTCACATACACATGGTTAGCAGATGTTAATGCGAGTGTAGCGAAATGCTTGTGCTTCCAGTTCCGACAATGCAGTAATAACCAACAAGTAATCTAACTAACAATTCCAAAACTAATATCTTATACACAGTGTAAGGGGATAAAGAATATGTACATAAAGATATGAATGAGTGATGGTGCAGAGCAGCATAGGCAAGATACAGTAGATGGTATCGAGTACAGTACATACATATGAGATGAGTATGTAAACAAAGTGGCATAGTTAAAGTGGCTAGTGATACATGTATTACATAAGGATGCAGTAGATGATAGAGTACAGTATATACGTATACATATGAGATGAATAATGTAGGGTATGTAAACATTATATTAGGTAGCATTGTTTAAAGTGGCTAGTGATATATTTTACATCCTTTCCCATCAATTCCCATTATTGAAGTGGCTGGAGTTGAGTCAGTGTGTTGGCAGCAGCCACTCAATGTTAGTGGTTGCTGTTTAACAGTCTGATGGCCTTGAGATAGAAGCTGTTTTTCAGTCTCTCGGTCCCAGCTTTGATGCACCTGTACTGACCTCGCCTTCTGGATGATAGCGGGGTGAACAGGCAGTGGCTCGGGTGGTTGTTGTCCTTGATGATCTTTATGGCCTTCCTGTAACATCGGGTGGTGTAGGTGTCCTGGAGGGCAGGTAGTTTGCCCCCGGTGATACGTTGTGCAGACCTCACTACCCTCTGGAGAGCCTTACGGTTGTGGGCGGAGCAGTTGCCGTACCAGGCGGTGATACAGCCCGCCAGGATGCTCTCGATTGTGCATCTGTAGAAGTTTGTGAGTGTTTTTGGTGACAAGCCAAATTTCTTCAGCCTCCTGAGGTTGAAGAGGCGCTGCTGCGCCTTCTTCACGATGCTGTCTGTGTGAGTGGACCAATTTAGTTTGTCTGTGATGTGTATGCCGAGGAACTTAAAACTTACAACCTCTCCACTACTGTTCCATCGATGTGGATAGGGGGGTGTTCCATCTGCTGTTTCCTGAAGTCCACAATCATCTCCTTAGTTTTGTTGACGTTGAGTGTGAGGTTATTGTCCTGACACCACACTCCGAGGGCCCTCACCTCCTCCCGGTAGGCCGTCTCGTCGTTGTTGGTAATCAAGCCTACCACTGTTGTGTCGTCCGCAAAATTGATGATTGAGTTGGAGGCGTGCGTTGCCGCGCAGTCGTGGGTGAACAGGGAGTACAGGAGAGGGCTCAGAACGCACCCTTGTGGGGCCCCAGTGTTGAGGATCAGTGGGGTGGAGATGTTGTTGCCTACCGTCACCACCTGGGGGCGGCCCGTCAGGAAGTCCAGTACCCAGTTGCACAGGGCGGGGTCGATGAACAGCATTCTCACATAGGTATTCCTCTTGTCCAGATGGGTTAGGGCAGTGTGCAGTGTGGTTGAGATTGCGTCGTCTGTTGACCTAATTGGGCGGTAAGCAAATTGGAGTGGGTCTAGGGTGTCAGGTAGGGTGGAGGTGATATGGTCCTTGACTAGTCTCTCAAAGCACTTCATGATGACGGAAGTGAGTGCTACGGGGCGGTAGTCATTTAGCTCAGTTACCTTAGCTTTCTTGGGAACAGGAACAATGGTGGCCCTCTTGAAGCATGTGGGAACAGCAGACTGGTATAGGGATTGATTGAATATGTCCGTAAACACACCAGCCAGCTGGTCTGCGCATGCTCTGAGGGCGCGGTTGGGGATGCCGTCTGGGCCTGCAGCCTTGCGAGGGTTAACACGTTTAAACGTTTTACTCACCTCGGCTGCAGTGTGTTTTATGTTTAGAGTTTTGGGAAAATGGCCCAAAGATTCAGCAAATATGTGTAAACAATTGTGGAAAACTGTAAGCCTGGTTTTGGGCCTAGAAGCACTATCAATGGAGAATCTCCACAGAACATGCTTTTTATGCTTAAAATGTGTCTGCGAAACTGCCGAAAAGTAATTGAAGCATTGTTAGTTCAGAACAGTGCTTAGCATGGAGCAAAGCTAAACAGCTTCTTCCTGATAAGGAAGAACAAAGGAAGTAACGAAGGACAGAGTGACTCCTCTCCTCTTCTGCTTGGTGTTAAATAGAATAGCTGCAAGTCTAATGCACAATCCCAAGCAAGGAGGAATCTGTTTGTTGTGGTCATGCATTCAGGTTATGTGCAACATTGTTCAGGACAAGAGCCCCTTGTTTTTTAGAATCTCTCACACTCCTGTATTTGTTTCTTTCCAATAGACTCTTGACAATGTAGGTAGAAGAACATGCAGCAGTATGGATAGGGGAGACCAGGGTTGTTTGTGTCATGAGTTGGTTGTCACAGTGCTAATTACCACTGAGTATACAAACCATTAAGATCGCCTGCTCTTTCTATCAAGTACGTAAAGCTATGATCCTTTATCGATGTCACTTGTTAAATCCACTTTGAGGTTAAAGAGAATGTTTAAGCCTTGAGACAATTGAGACATGGATTGTGTATGTGTGCCATTCAGATGGTGAATGGGCAAGACAAAAGATTTAGGTGCCTTTGAATTGGGTATGGTAGCATGTGCCAGGCGCACTGTTTTGTTTCAAGGACTGCAACGCTGCTGGGTTTTTCACACTCAACAGTTTCCCGTGTGTATCAAGCATGGTCCACCACCAAAAGGACATCCAGCAACTTTACACAACTGTGGGAAGCATTGGAGTCAACATGGGCCAGCATCCCTGTTAAATGCTTTCGACACCTTGTAGAGTCCATGCCCTGAGGAATTGAACCTGTTCTGAGGGCAAAATGGGGGGTGCATCTCAACCTTAGGAAGTTGTTCCTAATGTTTTGTACACTCAGTGTAAATGGTGCTGTGTAATATTTATACCGTATTTACCGTATACTGGGGTATTAAACTTACCGACTAACTATAAGTTAACTATTTATGTGTCAAATAAATTATATCCAGCTCAGGACTCCAGCTGTGCATTTGGTTTGCTAACTTGCTAGCTAAGTGGCGAGATCAAGCATCTTGATTACATTTTTTAAAGAAATATGGGACCTTGTGTGCACTTCCAGTAATACTCTATGGTACAGAAACAGTATGATGGAATGAAAATCTGGATACCGCCCAACCCTATTTCAAATGTGTGAATTCTTTGAAAGAACTCATCCGCTTAGTCAATTGATGTCAGAATGAGAAAACATTGAGGTGAGAGGAATTTATGTTTTTCATAGGCGAAAGTAAAAGAAGAAACAACGTATTTTCTTTGTAAATGTTTGAATTATGGGAGTATCCATGAACATTTATGTTTGTTGAAAAGAAATAAGAAAGAGCTATATTATACACCTATTTCTGAGTTCCTAGGTCAAGCCATGTGGTAACTAGTATCTTAATTAGTTGGCTGTTACATGGAATGTGTGGTTGGTTGTCACTATCAGCTCACTTTGTTGCCTCTCTCTCACTCTCTCACATATTCTTTCTGTCACACAACCACACATGTACACATGCGTGTGCAAACAAACGCAAACACACTAATGTACTCAAAATATTCTCAGGGCATAAAAATGCTGAATCAAGCACCCATACTCAGTGCTTGACTTGGGCAGGAGCTCACCGAAGCTAAGGTCCAGCACCTCAAATTTTATGTTTCTCTTGTAGAATATTAGCTCAAAAGTATTGTGGAGCTCCTGCACCTAAATGTAAACAATATAGTCAAGCACTTCCCATACTGTGTGACAACCAACACATTAGATTAAAAAGTGTGACATTCGACCCCGGTCTCCCCTATAGGCTAACTAGAGAAGGAAATATAGCTACAATGACTATATAGAACTATCGTCTGAGCAATGAAGATGATCATATTTTGGGAAACACTTGACTATTTCACAGTCACACTTTGCCTTCTTTACTAATCCAACTAAACCCTTTTTGTACTGTCGTGACGACCTGAACTGTACTGTGCTAGCTCTGATATTTTCATGTCACATATCATTTCCAGCATGGTTAAAGCGACAATGCTGAATGCGTAACCAGGCCAGTGCAGTACAGCTCAGCTTGGCTCAGTGGTGTAAAAAGGGTACATTTTTGGACCATGAGGACTTAATTGTGCCTGACCACTTGGGAACACTCCAGACTTGTAAATGAGGTCATAATCACATGACTTGTGGTCAGTCACTTCACAGCTTGCGTGGAGCTGTTGGCCACAGTGCCATTCATTCGCCAGCCAGTGCTGCTTTCACACTTGTGCCGTCACATTAGGAGCAGAGTTGAGAAGAATAGAGGTCATCAGGGCTGGGCCCTGGGGCTGCATGCCCTCACAAGAATGATGCTTATTGGCTCATTCACAAGGCCTGATGATGATGCTGCCTGAAATCCAAACCTCGGGAAAAGTACACAGTACAGTTGATTATGGGGCTGGCTGGCTGGTGGACACAGCTGCAGCATGTAGGAGTTCATGAAAGCTGTCTGCTCCCTCTCAACATTGACGAGGGGATGACAGACGCTGCGGTTTTGCATCTTTGCTCAGCATGATTGACACTCTTGATTTGTTTGGTCAGAGAGGGAAGAGTCAATTAGTTTATATGAAGTAGTTTATATACGCACGAGTATCGTTAAGCAGAATAGTGAGAACACAGCATCATGGTTACTTTTATTTTCATTTATTTTACAATAATCTTATAAAACATCTAATAGATTTTTTTGTAAAAAATGTGTCACGATTTTGGTTGAAATTGAATCCTCCCAAATTATCCTAAAATCAATGTAAAGACTTAGGCCTAGATTCGATCAGATCAACGGTTAACCGACAATTGCAGACAGCTGCATAGTGGATGTTTTGCCTGGTGTTGGTTTGAAGCCGTCAAATCGGTGAGTAGAGTACCACACCCTCCCACTCGCGTTAGAAGTTCAGAAAGAGAAAGTATAGACAATATTGAAGTAATTCACCTCAAATTGAAATATCATTCAAAAAGATCACGAGGATTTTTATCATCCTAATCGAGGCGTAGATGACATCTTACATTCCAGTGGTCGGACTTGTAAACAGCGCTACATGGGACTTCTCTTAATGCGACTCTGTGTAGCCAATGGCAAAGTCCGCTTTAGGTACAGTATAATGTCAGGAGCCGCTGTGGATTTGACAGCTCTAACACAGTTCCACCTAAAACACAGCCAAAACAGCCTCAATGCGGATGTCAGATAAAGCGGATTTGATTGAATAGAGCCCTTATAGTTTTCACCCCACCAATACCTTCATGTTTCATTGAACACTTTTGAACTCTCCAAATACGTCTTTGGAGGGGGTTGAGGTCACCTCGGCGAAGGAAGTGAACTAGCTTTCAAAACCATTTCTCTTGGCGCACTTGGTCCTGAACAAAACCTGCTGTCAACTGGTCAAAGTTTCACTTCCTAATTAACTTCTCCTGGCTGGCTGGGGCACAATGGCCAGGCCATGGCCTAACGTGGGCCACTCTATAACCCTTAGGCATTTTTCTCCTAACCATAGGGGCCTGGAACATGTAGCATCCCTGAGGACGTTCCAGAGGAGGCATGGTTAAGGCATGGTTAAACCGCATTCAGGCAGATCTGATAAGGTTTGTTTGTTTACACTGAGCTCTTAAATCCTCAATCCTTGGAAAACACAGAGAAGGATTAATGATCTCGGCCAAAACAAATGTGGGCTTATGTGTGTGTGTGTGTGTGTGTGTGCTTGCGTGTGCCTGTATGAAAATACATTGTTCAGTTCCAACATATAACAATGCAGCATTTTTTGTTGCAATGGAACTTCAACGGAATAAATATTTTTTTCATGTTTTCCCGAGAAATCGGGATTTGTCTGAGATCACATTATTCACTCCATTTTTATGTTTTTCATGCTAAGCTTATTCCTCGAGCCACATTGACTCTGTACCGGTACCCCCTGTATATAGCCTTGCAATTCATATTTTACTGCTGCTCTTTAATAATTGTTAACCTTGATTTCCTATTTTTTTATGTATTTTTCTTTAAACTGCATTGTTGTTTAAGGGCTTGTAAGTAAACATTTCACTGTAAGGTCTACATCTGCTGTATTCGGCGCATGTGACAAATATAATTGGATTTGATTTATGCTGAGTAAGACTGTTAAGGCTGTTTATTATTCTGGCTCATTTGGGGGTTGTGAAAAGTTCATGTTTAACCCCATTGATTTTCTTTCTTTCTGTATCATTCAGGCTAAGAGAAAAAGAAAGGGAGAGAGAGAGTGAAAGAAAAAGAAACAAAATGGAGAAAAGGAAAGGTGGAGAACGAGTGCGCCTGGCCTTATTGGGTCGATTTTCGTTGAAAATATATTCTTTCACCATTTTTGAATTATGAGAAAATCCATGAACAATTATGTTTGTTGAAAAGAGAAAAGGAAGAGCTATATTTTACACCTTTTATTTGTTCCTAGGTTAAGCCATGTGACTAGTTTCTTAATTACCCATATGACAATGGTTGTGGATGGTTGTTACAGGGAATGTGGGGTTGGTTGTCACTATTATCTCCATTATAATAAATCCCAAGCTCTTTTGTGCTTGTGCTATAAAGAGCTCCCTTCGTTGCCTCTCCCTCACATACATATTATTTCTGTCACACAACCACACTCGCACACATGCGTGTGCAAACATGCATGCGCACACAATTGTACTCAAAATGTCATATGATATTGTAATGGCATAAAAATGCTTAATGTTATTAGGAATATTGTTCTATCATAGAAAGGCCTGGCTATTTCTTAGTCTCTGTGTACGATATTGCTTCACTTCCTGTTACATAATGAATAAGCTACTAGCAAAAAAAACAATCGCATACTCAGTGCTTGACTCAGTGCTCAAATGTTCTATTGCTTGAGCTCTTTTTCCTCATATAATATAAGATCAGAAGTATTGTGGAGCTCCTGCACCTAAATGCAAACAGTATCAGCACAAAACATGAGTACCGGCACCTATTCTAGTACAAGTCAAGCACTGCTCATACTGTGTGACACTCAATCCCATGATATGGCTGGTTGTCACAAGTGGACAGTGTGTTTGATGGGTTATAACTCCGCTTTGGAATAAAAAGGTTCCCATTTCAAGAGTCTTGTAAGGAATACTGGTGCTGAGAAATACACGTTAGAGTAAAAATTGTGACAACCAAACCCGGTCTCCCCGATAGGCTAACTAGAGAAGGAAATGTAGATACAAAGTCTATATAGAACTATCTTCTGAGCAATGAATATGATCATATTTTGGGAAACATTTGACTATTTCACAGTCACACTTGCCCTCTTTACTAATCCAACTGAACCATTTTTGCTCTGTCATGACGACCTGAACTGTACTGTGCTGGCTCTGACATTTTCATGTCACATTGTCATTTCCAGCATGGTTAAAGTGTCTATGCTGAATGCGTAACCAGGCCAGTGCAGTACAGCTCAGCTTGGCTCAGTGGTGTAAAAAGGGTACTTTCTTGAACCATGAGGACTTAATTGTGTCTCTTGGCCCACTCGATCCTGAACAAAACCTGCTGTCAACTGGTCAAAGTTTCACTTCCTTATTAACTTCTCCTGGCTGGCTGGGGCACAATGAACAGGCTGTGGCCTAACACTGGCTGGGGCTCACCCAGCCTTCCCCTTCTTATCTGCACTATCTGCCATAGATTCTAAGAAATCGTTAGGCCCTGACAATCTGGATCCATATTTACTCAAGTGTGCGGTGTAGTGACGCATCTTTAATCAAACATTTGTTGTAGGAAAGATTCCTAAATCTTGGAAAACAGCTTTTGTTTTACCACTCCTCAAGGGAGGTGATGGTAGTGAATTGGATAATTATCAGCCCATCTCTAAGCTCTCCTGTTTGGCTAAAATTCTAGAGTCATTGGTGAATAGGCAACTACAATCTTTTTTAACTGTTAACAATACTCTTTCTAGTAAACAATCTGGCTTCAGACCTAAACACAGTACTATTACAGCCACTGTATGTGTTGTAAATTATATTAATAATGCCCTAGATAATAGGAAATACTGTGCCGCCTTGTTCATAGATTTATCTAAAGCTTTTGACACTGTAGACCATGCAATACTTTTGGGTAAACTGTCAATAGGACTGGGATCGGATGCTTGTTGTTGGTTTCATGACTATCTAAAGGATAGAAGTCAGGCTGTTGGAGTCGACTGCATCCAGTCAGAGCAATTGCAGTTGTTTCAAGGGGTCCCACAAGGTTCTCTACTCCATTACTGTTCACTCTCTACATAAATAATATCGGTGATGAGATAAGAAAGTGTCAAATTCATTTATATGCTGATGACAGTGTCATGTACTCTATCGCTTCAACGGCTGACCAACAATTATGACTATTGGAGACAGATTTTAAGATATTACAAGTGTCTTTCATACAGCTGAAACTTGTTTTAAATGCAAAGAAAACACATTTTATGATTTTTAATTTAGGTTGAAAATACACGGGCAATTACGAGCTTAGATGGTTCTCGAAATAATCAGGTCTCTCCATATAAATACTTAGGGATATGGTTGGATGATAAACTGTCTTTTAAAATGCATATTGACGAACTTTGAAAACGGCAAAAAATCAAGCTAGGCTTCCTCTAAAGAAACTTGACATGTTTGTCCTCGACAAATAGAAGACAAATTG
Source organism: Oncorhynchus masou masou (assembly GCF_036934945.1). NCBI lineage: Eukaryota > Metazoa > Chordata > Actinopteri > Salmoniformes > Salmonidae > Oncorhynchus > Oncorhynchus masou. The sequence goes on along the minus strand of NC_088241.1, from coordinate 28,239,529 downwards.
TGCAAGCTACTTTTATGTCTGTGAGGATATAATTTCATGCATGCTACGGCATCAACACTTAAATCGCTGGATGCTAATTATCATTGCGCACTAAGGTTAATTTACGGGTGCTAGCTACAGAACTCACCACTGTGTTTTATATCATAATGTGGGTTGGACTTCGCTGTCCATGAGACGAGAACAACATGCTCTCGTGTTTGTCTAGAAAGCACTTCTGAATAAGCTACCTTCTTATTTATCATCACTCATCAATATTATAATTATAATTCCTAAAACCAGGTCTCAAGCATGGATTACACTTGAGGCCCATCCGATTTCCACAGAGTTGGGTATGGCTGCCTTTTCCTGTTAGGCTCCTTGCCTATGGAAAAGCCTGCAGTCTAAACTTAAACTTGAGACTCTTGTCCCCCCCCTTGCCCATTTTAAATATTTATTGGAGGATTTTTATTTTTGAATTGCTTGTAACTGTTTCGGGTAATGCAAGTTCTTTTGCTGTTAGGGGAATAACCTATGTGTAAATGTAATTTGTTGCTGTATTTTTTGTGTGTTATCTGTGATCATTTTGTTTGTCTTGTTTAGTTTCTTAATCATTGTACCTAAACTGTATGTGTTAACATGTATATGCAGGGCCCAGCTGTAAAAGAGACCTTGGTCTCAGTCTGTGTTCCTTGTTGAAATAAAGGTATTATAATAACCATAAGGGCCTGGAACATGCATTCCTGAGGACGTTCCAGAGGAGGCATGGTTAAACCACGTTCAGACAGATCTGATAAGGTTTGTTTGTTTTCGCCGAGCTCTGAAATCAACAATCCTTGGAAAACATTATCGTAGCATGATCTTGGCCAAAACAAATTTGGGCATGTATGTATGTGTGTGTGTGAGTGTGTGTGTGCGTGCGTGCTTGCGTGTGCCTGTATGAAAATTCATTATTCAGTTCCAACATACAACAATGCAGTATTTTTTATTGCAACGGAACGAGTTTTCCGAGAAATCGGATTTGTCTGAGGTCACATTCTTTAATCCATTTGTATGTTTAATGCTGAGCTTATTCCTCGATTTACACAGAATAAGACAGTTAAGGCTGTTTATTATCCTGGTTTATTTGGAGGTTGTGAAAAGTTCATGTTTTACCCCATTGAATTTCTTTCTTTTTCTTTTTCTTTCCTTGCGCCTGTATCATTCAGGCTAAAAGAAAAAAGAAAGGGAGAGAGTGAAAGAAAAAGAAACGAAATGGAGGAAAGGAAAGGTGGAGAGCGAGTGCGCCTGGCCTTATTGAGTCGAGTGCTGAGTGATTTTCAGTGACCCTCTTTTGCCACCCAGGTCACTCCATAAGAACACCCAGACAGGAATTCCACCCGAGCTTATCTCCCCACCCCATCTAGACTGAATGGTGGTGGTGGTGGTGGTGGTGGTGGGGGGGGAGTGAAAAGGAAGCCTGTTGTTGGACTAAGCATTTCATTGGTGTTTACTAGTAATCGCTGGAACAGATACCTGTCATACAGAGCTATGAAGGAAGTGGTGGGTCGTAGGCAGGGAGCTATGGGGGCAGCCAGGCTGAGAGAGACTGAGGAGTTGTAAGGAGTGTGAGTTTACTGTTCAGGTAAACGATTAGTCCAAGTGATATCAGTATTCTCCCCTCCTCTCCTTCTTCCCTTCTCTCCTCCTCTCCTCCTCTCTTTCTTCTCCCTCCATCCAGGGTGCTTTAGAGGGAGAGTAATGGAATAGAAGTACTGAGCAGTGTGTGACCTAATGCTTGATTAGGTCATCATTATAACTAAGCCATTGTTTTCCCAATTCGGGACGCACTTACTCTACAATCTACTAAGCCATTCATGACTTCGGGAGTGAACTACTGTGCTAAGGTGGATTTTAAAGCCGTGTTTAAAAACCTACGGTACTGCAGTGCACAGTGCCGATAAATAGTGAGTCTAGTCCACTAGTATCGAACGGCGAATGCGACAGTATAGAAACAGCACTGTTAGTCAAGTATAAAGTCTCTAGCAAGTCTGCTGTGACCTGGTAAGCCTGGTTATGTGTCCGTTTCCTATGTGTGACCTCTCTGTCTAGTAGAAGTAGAGCACCCCCCTACTCCGTTCTCTCTTCACCCGTCCACAGGCCACCATGGGTCCCATGGGAGCTGGACTGTCACACATGATCTGGACTGTCTGTTAGCAGAGGTGCGAGAGCCTCCCCTTCTCTCCAGTGCAGCACACCAGATCTGATTGCACCCCAGCTTGCCCTTTTGTTTAGAGAGATTCCTTTTCAGGTCAGCGTCGGTAACTCTCCACTGCCCCTCACACCACCGCCTCATCCCTCCCCCGGCCTGCTGCTCGAGGGAGGACACTCGGCCTTGTCACACATGACCTCTGTCACCTGGTCATCACCTGGCCACACAACACCCTCTCGCTCTCTCTCACTCTCTCTTTCTCTCCATCTCTCTCCCCTTCTCTCTGACCTAGCCATCTCCTTTGTTGTTTATACACTCTCTTTTGTTTGTACTTTGTCCCTCTGCTCTTTCTCATCCTCCTCACTCTCCGTGTGTGGAAGACAGATGGATGGGACATTTTACTATTACTATTTAGTCGTGACTGTAATGTGACTTTTTACTCCGATGTACACACTCCCAGCCTTTTCCCACACATGGTCAAGTGAGAAATGTTAATGGTATGTGAACTAAATGCATCTGTACTACATATGAATAACATTCTCCATTACACTCTCCTGAATCAACCATAACATTAACAGATTATGTGTTCATTTAGATTAATATGATATATTATTCAGAGTCGGTGAGTTTATGTAAAAGGAGCAGTACGCTTCATTTGGATTGTAAATGCAGCATTCTCCCAGTGGGGGTTAGGATAATATATATTGCCATAAAACATATTTTATTGCCCAGTTTAAATCCCATATTTTATGTAGACAGTAAATAGGCAGGTCCTTCAACACAAAAAAGGGACATTCTAGACATGTCCTGCATTCCTGGTCCTTCATTTCTCACCACAGAACTTCAATGGCAGAGATGAACTTATCAAGGGGGAAAGTTTTCACCTCTCTTCTATTCTAATGTTTTCAATCCGTTAATTAATCAAATGATATCAATGTTTTCATCACATTTTCATAAAAATTGCAACCGACAAAACATGAGACCTGATACATTGGCAACGTTAGTTGGACAAGAGGTTTTCAGTTTGCATGGAAACGGAGTCTGTCTTAGTCAATGCAAAAGCTCCTTGGAAATGTTTTCACTTTATACATTATCCCACTTTTACCAAACTGATTAGTGAGGTCTACAAATCAAATCAAATTTTATTGGTCACATACAAGTGTTTAGCAGATGTAATTGTGGGTGTCGTGAAATGCTTGTGTTTCTAGCTCCAACAGTGCAGTAATATCTAACTGTCACGGTTTTCTGTAGGCAAAGGAGAGTCAGACCAAAATGTGGCGTGGCTATTGCGATCCATGTTTAATGAAAACAAAGTGAACACGAATCAAATACAAAAAACGTAATACAAAAACCAAAACAGCCTAACACTGGTGCTAAGTAACACACACCAGAAAAAGGACACAAGGACAATCACCCACAAACCCCAACACCAAACAGGCTACCTAAATATGGTTCCCAATCAGAGACAATGACTAACACCTGCCTCTGATTGAGAACCATATCAGGCCAAACACAGAAACAGACAAACTAGACACACAACATAGAATGCCCACTCAGATCACACCCTGACCAAACAAAACATAGAAACATACAAAGCAAACTATGGTCAGGGTGTGACACTAACAAGTAATATCAAATAATGTTGACGTATTTTCATTACTCATCTCATATGTATATACACTGCTCAAAAAAACTAAAGGGTCACTAAAATAACTCATCTTAGATCTGAATGGATGAAATATTCTTATTAAATACATTTTTCTTTACATAGTTGAACGTGCTGACAACAAAATCACACAAAATTATCAATGGAAATCAAATTTATCTATGTCCTTAAAATAAGTCAAAATGAGGCTCAGTAGTGTGTGTGGCCTCCACGTGCAGGTCTGGGGAACAGGCGGGCCAGTCCATAGCATCAATGCCTTCCTCTTGCAGGAACTACTGACACACTCCAGCCACATGAGGTCTAGCATTGTCTTGCATTAGGAAGAGCCCAGGGCCAACGGCACCAGCATATGGTCTCACAAGGGGTCTGAGGATCTCATCTCGGTACCTAATGGCAGTCAGGCTACCTCTGGCGAGCACATGGAGGGCTGTGCGGCCCACCAAAGAAATGCCACCCCACACCATGACTGACCCACCGCCAAACCGGTCATGCTGGAGGATGTTGCAGGCAACAGAACGTTCTCCACGACGTCTCCAGACTCTGTCACGTCTGCCACATGTGCTCAGTGTGAACCTGCTTTCATCTGTGAAGAGCACTGGGCGCCAGTGGCGAATTTGCCAATCTTGGTGTTCTCTGGCAAATGCCAAACGTCCTGCACGGTGTTGGGCTGTAAGCACAACCCCCACCTGTGGACGTCGGGCCCTCATACCACCCCATGGAGTCTGTTTCTGACCGTTTGAGCAGACACATGCACATTTGTGGCCTGCTGGAGGTCATTTTGCAGGGCTCTGGCAGTGCTCCTCCTGCTCCTCCTTGCACAAAGGCCGGAGGTAGCGGTCCTGCTGCTGGGTTGTTGCCCTCCTACGGCCTCCTCCACGTCTCCTGATGTACTGGCCTGTCTCCTGGTAGCGCCTCCATGCTCTGGACACTACGCTGACAGACACAGCAAACCTTCTTGCCACAGCTCGCATTGATGTTCCATCCTGGATGAGCTGCACTACCTGAGCCACTTGTGTGGGTTGTAGACTCCGTCTCATATTACCACTAGAGTGAAAGCACTGCCAGCATTCAAAAGTGACCAAAACATCAGCCAGGAAGCATAGGAACTAAGAAGTGGTCTGTGGTCACCACCTGCAGAACCAATCCTTTATTGGGGGTGTCTTGCTAATTGCCTATAATTTCCACCTGTTGTCTATTCCATTTGCACAACAGCATGTGAAATTTATTGTCAATAAGTGTTGCTTCCTAAGTGGACAGTTTGATTTCACAAAAGTGTGATTGACTTGGAGTTACATTGTGTTGTTTAAGTGTTCCCTTTATTTTTTTGAGCAGTGTACTATATTCTATTATATTCTACTGTATCTTAGTCTATGCCGCTCTGACAATGTTTGTCCATATATTTATGTATTCTTAATTCCATTCCTTTACTTAGATGTGCGTGTATTGTGTGTACTGTTGTGAAATTGTTAAAGTGGCTAGTGTTCTATTTATTAAAGTGGCCAGTGATTTCAAATCTACGTACAGTGGGGCAAAAAAGTATTTAGTCAGCCATCAATTGTGCAAGTTCTCCCACTTAAAAAGACGAGAGAGGCCTGTAATTTTCATCATAGGTACACTTCAACTATGACAGACAAAATGAGAAAAAAAATCCAGAAAATCACATTGTAGGATTTTTTATGAATTTATTTGCAATTTAATGATAGTAAAGATACGACACTCTAGAGAGCCCTGCAGTTGCGGACGGTGTAGTTGCCGAACCAGGTGGTGATACAGCCCGACAGGATGCTCTCAATTTTGCATCTGTAAAAGTTTGTATGGTTTTAGGTGTCAAGCCACATTTCTTCAGCCAGTGTTGAGGATCAGCGAGGTGGAGGTGTTGTTTCCTACCTTCACCAGCTGGGGATGGCCCATCAGGAAGTCCAGGACCCAGTTGCACAGGGAGGGGTTCAGACCCAGGAACTCGACCTTAATAATAATCTATGGTGTTAAATGCTGAGCTATAGTCAATGAACAGCATTCTTACTTAGGTATTCCTCTTGTCCAGGTGGGATAGGGCAGTGTGCAGTGCAAAGCACTTCATGATCACAGAAGTGAGTGCTTCGGGGCGAAATACATTTCGTTCAGTTACCTTTGCTTTCTAGGGTAGAGGAACAGTGGTGGCCATCTTGAAGCATGTGGGGACAGCAGACTGGGATAGGGAGAGATTGAATATGTCCGTAAACACACCTTCAAACTGTCCTGCGCATGTTCTGAGGACGCTGCTAGGGATGCCATCTGGGCTGGCAGCCTTGCGAGGGTTAACACGCTTAAACGTCTTACTTAAAAACATCTTACGGATAGGCGGGACAGTTGCATCCCAGTTGGGCAAAGAACAGGGAAAATGCAGCGCGGCAAATTTTAAAAAATGATATGAAAATCAAACTTTCATTAAATCACACATGTAAGATATTCAATTAAAGCTACACTCGTTGTGAATCCAGCCAACATGTCAGATTTTAAAAAGGCTTTTCGGCGAAAGCATAAGAAGCTATTATCTGATGATAGCACAACCAGTAAACCAAGAGGGTAGCATATTTCAACCCTGCAGGCGCTACACCAACTCTCAACAGTGTTACCCAGTTCCGAGTTGGCCTACTTCTTCATTGCACAAAGGAATAACCTCAACCAAATTCCAAAGACTGGTGACATCCAGTGGAAGCGGTAGGAACTGACAACTAGTTCCTAAGAAATTTTGTTTTCCAATGAGAACTCACTGAACAGACAGAGACCTAAAAAATAATTCTGAACGGTTAGTCCTCTGTGTTTTGCCTGCTACATAAGTTCTGTTATACTCACAGACATGATTCAAACAGTTTTATAAACTTCAGAGTGTTTTCTATACAAGTATACCAATAATATGCATATCTTATATTCTTGGCATGAGTAGCAGGAAGTTGAAATTGGGCACGCTATTTATCCAAAAGTGAAAATTCTGCCCCCCAGCGCCAAGAGGTTAAGTTGGCTACAGAGGAGAGTCCACGGTCCTTGGTAGTGGGCCGCGTCGGTGGAGCTGTGTTATTCTCTAAGCTGGCGAAGAAGGTGTTTAGCTTGTCCGGAAACAGAACGTCGGTGTCTGTGACATGGCTACATTTAACATTTACATTTAAGTCATTTAGCAGACGCTCTTATCCAGAGCGACTTACAAATTGGTGAATTCACCTTCTGACATCCAGTGGAACAGCCACTTTACAATAGTGCATCTAAATCATTAAGGGGGGGGTGGTGAGAAGGATTACTTATCCTATCCTAGGTATTCCTTGAAGAGGTGGGGTTTCAGGTGTCTCCGGAAGGTGGTGATTGACTCCGCTGTCCTGGCGTCGTGAGGGAGTTTGTTCCACCATTGGGGGGCCAGAGCAGCGAACAGTTTTGACTGGGCTGAGCGGGAACTGTACTTCCTCAATGGTAGGGAGGCGAGCAGGCCAGAGGTGGATGAACGCAGTGCCCTTGCTTGGGTGTAGGGCCTGATCAGAGCCTGGAGGTACTGCGGTGCCGTTCCCCTCACAGCTCCGTAGGCAAGCACCATGGTCTTGTAGCGGATGCGAGCTTCAACTGGAAGCCAGTGGAGAGAGCGGAGGAGCGGGGTGACGTGAGAGAACTTGGGAAGGTTGAACACCAGACGGGCTGCGGCGTTCTGGATGAGTTGTAGGGGTTTAATGGCACAGGCAGGGAGCCCAGCCAACAGCGAGTTGCAGTAATCCAGACGGGAGATGACAAGTGCCTGGATTAGGACCTGCGCCGCTTCCTGTGTGAGGCAGGGTCGTACTCTGCGGATGTTGTAGAGCATGAACCTACAGGAACGGGCCACCGCCATGATGTTGGTTGAGAACGACAGGGTGTTGTCCAGGATCACGCCAAGGTTCTTAGCGCTCTGGGAGGAGGACACAATGGAGTTGTCAACCGTGATGGCGAGATCATGGAACGGGCAGTCCTTCCCCGGGAGGAAGAGCAGCTCCGTCTTGCCGAGGTTCAGCTTGAGGTGGTGATCCGTCATCCACACTGATATGTCTGCCAGACATGCAGAGATGCGATTCGCCACCTGGTCATCAGAAGGGGGAAAGGAGAAGATTAATTGTGTGTCGTCTGCATAGCAATGATAGGAGAGACCATGTGAGGTTATGACAGAGCCAAGTGACTTGGTGTATAGCGAGAATAGGAGAGGGCCTAGAACAGAGCCCTGGGGGACACCAGTGGTGAGAGCGCGTGGCGAGGAGACAGATTCTCGCCACGCCACCTGGTAGGAGCGACCTGTCAGGTAGGACGCAATCCAAGCGTGGGCCGCGCCGGAGATGCCCAACTCGGAGAGGGTGGAGAGGAGGATCTGATGGTTCACAGTATCGAAGGCAGCCGATAGGTCTAGAAGGATGAGAGCAGAGGAGAGAGAGTTAGCTTTAGCAGTGCGGAGCGCCTCCGTGATGCAGAGAAGAGCAGTCTCAGTTGAATGACTAGTCTTGAAACCTGACTGATTTGGATCAAGAAGGTCATTCTGAGAGAGATAGCGGGAGAGCTGGCCAAGGACGGCACGTTCAAGAGTTTTGGAGAGAAAAGAAAGAAGGGATACTGGTCTGTAGTTGTTGACATCGGAGGGATCGAGTGTAGGTTTCTTCAGAAGGGGTGCAACTCTCGCTCTCTTGAAGACGGAAGGGACGTAGCCAGCGGTCAGGGATGAGTTGATGAGCGAGGTGAGGTAAGGGAGAAGGTCCCCGGAAATGGTCTGGAGGAGAGAGGAGGGGATAGGGTCGAGCGGGCAGGTTGTTGGGCGGCCGGCCGTCACAAGAAGCGAGATTTCATCTGGAGAGAGAGGGGAGAAAGAGGTCAGAGCACAGGGTAGGGCAGTGTGAGCAGAACCAGCGGTGTCGTTTGACTTAGCAAACGAGGATCGGATGTCGTCGACCTTCTTTTCAAAATGGTTGACGAAGTCATCTGCAGAGAGGGAGGAGGGGGGGAGGGGGGGGAGGATTCAGGAGGGAGGAGAAGGTGGCAAAGAGCTTCCTAGGGTTAGAGGCAGATGCTTGGAATTTAGAGTGGTAGAAAGTGGCTTTAGCAGCAGAGACAGAGGAGGAAAATGTAGAGAGGAGGGAGTGAAAGGATGCCAGGTCCGCAGGGAGGCGAGTTTTCCTCCATTTCCGCTCGGCTGCCCGGAGCTCTGTTCTGTGAGCTCGCAATGAGTCATCGAGCCACGGAGCGGGAGGGGAGGACCGAGCCGGCCTGGAGGATAGGGGACATAGAGAGTCAAAGGATGCAGAAAGGGAAGAGAGGAGGGTTGAGGAGGCAGAGTCAGGAGAAAGGTTGGAGAAGGTATGAGCAGAGGGAAGAGATGAAAGGATGGAAGAGGAAAGAGTAGCGGGGGAGAGAGAGCGAAGGTTGGGACGGCGCGATACCATCCGAGTAGGGGCAGTGTGGGAAGTGTTGGATGAGAGCGAGAGGGAAAAGGATACAAGGTAGTGGTCGGAGACTTGAAGGGGAGTTGCAGAGAGGTTAGTGGAAGAACAGCATCTAGTAAAGATGAGGTCGAGCGTATTGCCTGCCTTGTGAGTAGGGGGGAAGGTGAGAGGGTGAGGTCAAAAGAGGAGAGGAGTGGAAAGAAGGAGGCAGAGAGGAATGAGTCAAAGGTAGACGTGGGGAGGTTAAAGTCGCCCAGGACTGTGAGAGGTGAGCCGTCCTCAGGAAAGGAGCTTATCAAGGCATCAAGCTCATTGATGAACTCTCCGAGGGAACCTGGAGGGCGATAATTGATAAGAATGTTAAGCTTGAAAGGGCTGGTAACTGTGACAGCATGGAATTCAAAGGAGGCGATAGATAGATGGGTAAGGGGGAGAGAGAGAATGACCACTTGGGAGAGATGAGGATCCCGGTGCCACCACCCCGCTAACCAGAAGCTCTCGGGGTGTGCGAGAACACGTGGGCGGACGAAGAGAGAGCAGTAGGAGTAGCAGTGTTATCTGTGGTGATCCATGTTTCCGTCAGTGCCAGGAAGTCGAGGGACTGGAGGGAGGCATAGGCTGAGATGAACTCTGCCTTGTTGGCCGCAGATCGGCAGTTCCAGAGGCTACCGGAGACCAGGAACTCCACGTGGGGCTAGTTTTCCTTTTGTAGTCCGTGATTGTCTGTAGACCTTGCCGCATACATCTCGTGTCTGAGCCGTTGAATTGGGACCCCACTTTGTCTCTATACTGACATTTTGCATGTTTGATTACAGAGGGAATAACTGCACTGTTTCTATTCTGCAATATACAGTTGAAGTCAATATTTTACATACACTTAGGTTGGAGTCATTAAAACTCATTTTTCAACACTCCACAAATGTTTTGTTAACAAACTATAGTTTTGGTAAGTCGGTTAGGACATCTACTTTGTGCATGACACAAGTAATTGTTACAACAATTCTTTACAGACAGATTATTTAACTTATAATTGACTGTATCCCACTTCCAGTGGGTCAGAAGTTAACATACGCCAAGTTGACTGTGCCTTTAAACGGCTTCTAAAATTCCAGAAAAGGTTGTCATGACTTTAGAAGCTTAATTGGCATCATTTGGTGTGAAAGTACTTTGGTGTGAAAGTGCAAATCAATCCTAGAACAACAGCAAAGGACATTTTGAAGATGCTTTAGGAAACAGGTACAAAAGTATCTATATCCACAGTAAAACAAGTCCTACATCCACATAGCCTGAAAGGAAGCTCAGCAAGGAAGATGCCACTGCTCTAAAACCGCCATAAAAAAGCCAGACTACGGTTTGCAACCGCACATGAGGACAAAGATGGTACTTTTTGGAGAAATGTCCTCTGGTCTGATGAATCAAAAATACAACTGTTTGGCCATAATGACCATTGTTATGTTTGGAGGAAAAAGGGGGAGGCTTGCAAACCGAAGAACTCCATCCCAACCGTGAAGCACAGGGGTGGCAGCATCATGTTGTGGGGGTGCTTTGCTGAAGGAGGGACAGGTGCACTTCACAAAATATATGGCATCATGAGGCAAGAAAATTATGTGGATATATTGAAGTAACATCCCAAGACATCCGTCAGGAAGTTAAAGCTTGGTTGCAAATGGGTCTTCCAGATGGACAATGACCCCAAGCATACTTCCAAAGTTGTGGCAAAATGGCTTAAGGACAACAAAGTCAAGGTATTGGAGTGGTCATCACAAAGCCCTGACCTCAATCCTATAGAAAATTGTGGGCAGAACTGAAAAAGTGTGTGCGAGCAAGGAGGTCTACAAACCTGACTCAGTTACACCAGCTCTGTCAGGAGGAATTCATCCAACTTATTGTGGAAGGCTACCCGAAACGTTTGACCCAAGTTAAGCAATTTAAAGACAATGCTACCAAATACTAATTGAGTGTATGTAAACCATATCAATATATTTGTCAATGTTATTCTCGAAGGCTACCCGGAACATATTCCAGTCCACGTCATCAAAACAATCGTGAAGTGTGGAGTCCGATTGGTCAGACCAGCATTGAATAGTCCTTAGCACGGGTTCTTCCTGTTTGAGTTTCTGCCTATAGGAAGGAAAGAGCAAAACAAATGGAATCATGATCAAATTTGCCCAAGGGAGGGCGGGGGAGGGCCTTGTAGTCATCCCGGAAGTTTGAGTAGCAGTGGTCGAGTGCTTTAGCAGTGCGAGTACTCCAGTTAATATGTTGATAGAACTTCGACAGCGTTTTCCTCATATTTGCGGGCGGCAGGGTAGCCTAGTGGTTAGAGCATTGGATTAGTAACCGAAAGGTTGCAAGTTCGTAATCCCCGAGCTGACATGGTTCAAATCTGTCGTTCTGCCCCTGAACAGGCAGTTAACCCACTGTTCCTAGGCCGTCATTGAAAATAAGAATTTGTTCTTAACTGACTTGCCTAGTAAAAATAAAAAATATTTGCTTTGTTAAAATCCCCAGCTACAATAAATGTTGTATCAGGATATGTGGTTTCCAGTTTGCATAAAATCCAGTGAAGTTCTTTGAGGGCTGTTGTGGTATCGGTTTGAGGGGGAATATACACTGCTGTGACTATAACAAAAATGAACTGAGAACCCAACTGGTTGCACGGACTCAGACAGTATATCCCAAGAGAGCCATGTTTCCGTGAAACAGAGAATGTTACAATCCCTGATGTCTCTCTGGAAGGAAATCCTAGCCCTCAGCTCGTCAACTTTATTATCCAGAGACTGATCATTAGCCAGTAATATACTCCTAGTACCTCTTCTCCGCCAGTGATGTTTTAGGTCAGCCTCTGGAATCAGTTCAATTGCCATGGGGGGTGCGAACAAAGGATCCGTTTTGGGAAAGTCGCACTCCTGGTCGTAATGCTGGTAATGCTGGTGAGTTACCGCCGTGAGTTAACACCGTGAGTTACCGCCGTGAGTTAACACCAACAATTCTGTCCTAATAACGTAAGAAATAATACATTTTAAAAATACTGTAAAGTTGCCAAGGGGCTAGAAGTTTGGTTCCCCTCTCTATCGGCGCCATTTAATCTAAGATGCACTCAGAGACAGTGAGGTGGAGATCAGTCCATTGCGTTGCATGCAGTTAGAGTTTACAGTTTTTTAGAATCACTTTGGCACTAATTTCGGAACCTTGATGTAATTTTTCAAAACTCTAGACACAAAACTCACAACCAATGACCAAAATGCACATTTTTCAAAACTCTAACACTTTTTCCAATTGCTTGGATACAATACACATAAAGATAAGATACTTTTTCATTGAACTAAAATCACCTGTTCAAAATGACACAACTTAACATCAAAGTATTACCATTTCAAAATGCAATTCAAAAATTACATCTGAAATGACTGTCTATTAATTTCATTACAATGATCTATCAAATGATCTATCAATCTATCAACTATCAATTGATTCAACTGCTCAAAATGATAAGTAACTGTTGCATTACTCTAAATGCATAGTTGTATGGAAACTGACAAACAATATTCCATGTTTAGATCATGAACGATTCAGGATAACGAGATCCATTGACACCAATTACCGGGGAACATGAACCAATTGGACTACATTATCTATGGATGTAATATTTCATCATTCTTTATCAGACACTGTTTCTATGGTCCCATGTACCTCTTTTCCAGACCATGTTTTCAGATTTGACATTACTGTACACTTTATTAGGTTCACCTATCTAGTAGTGGGTAGGACACCCTTGCCTCCACAACAGCCTGAATTATTCACAGTGTTGTATGTTAAGAGATGTCCTTCTGCACACCACTGTTTTAAACAGCTGTTATTTGAGCATTTGTGGCCTTTCTGTTAGCTTGAATGAGTCTGGACATTCTCCTCTGACCTCTCTCATTAACAAGGTGTTTTTGCCCACAGAACTGCCGCTCACTGAATGTGTTTTGTTTATCGCACCAGGCTCTGTAAACTCTAGAGACTGTAGTGCATAAAAATCCCAGGAAGGCAGCTGTTTCTGAGATGCTGGAATCACCATGTGTGGCATCAACAATCATACCATGGTCAAATTTTCTTAGATTACGCATCTTGTGGCTGCCTGTTCTAATGTTAGGTCGAACAACAACTTAAACTCTACTCTATATACTCTATATATTGAGCCGCAGGCAGCCACATGATTCGCTGTTCGAATGTAACCTTCCTTGATGGGCTAAATCAGGTACTGTATGTAGAGCTGATGGCATGACCTATATCATTGTGTGGGATAATGTCAGGTTCCACCATGCTCAAATGGTGCAAGCATGGTTTCAGGCCCATCCACAATTTACCACCCTGTAAGTACAGGGAAATGAGTAGTTACCACCTCATACTCTCCTTTCCTAAAAACCCGATTAAAGAATTTTTCTCCACATGGAGGTGGAAGGTATATGATAGACACCTTCACGAACAAGCCACCCTTCTCCAGGCCATGGATGACGCATGCAATGACATCACGGCAGACCAGTGTCAGGCCTGGATTCGCCATGCCCGAAGATTCTTGCCAAGATGTTTGGCTAATGAAAACATCCATTGTGATGTGGATGAGAACCTATGGCCAAATCCACAAGACAGGGTTGAGGGAAATATAGAAGTTCAGTAATCAACCCTTTGTTTTGCTTTTTACAGTAGGCAAGGTGAGGAACACTGCAGTTGATGTTTTACTGTAGTTTTTTTATTTTATTATAGCTAATTATTTTTGCTTTGATTCAAAGAAACCTGTGTTGTGATTTTATTGTATTTCATCAATACATTTCACATTTTGTTCAATCATTCCACTGTGTCTGTAGTATTCTCTTTACATTCTCCTTTTACAGTGATGTACTTATGAGTCGTACCATAATGAAACATGTTTCACATATTTTGTACTACAATATTTAATGATTGAACGAACAACTACACAGTGAAACTATCGGTATCTTGTGTGTGGGTGATCTAAATTAATGTTCCTATGGTATTTCATGATAAATTAGATATTGAACCAATGATTCTGCAAGTGCAAGTTTTCTTTAAAGGTATGAATGCACAATGCAATGTTCTGAACATTGGACAGCCTGTGTTACAAGTGATGACCGTTTTGAGTTTTGTATCTAGAGTTTTGAAAAATGACCACAAGGTTCTGAAATTAGTGCCAAAGGGATTGTGAAAAACTGTAAAGTGATCAGTAATAGCTTTTATATTGTATGCATCTTCTTTTCATTCCGTTCTTGGTGGTGGGGCCATGACCCAGGAAGAGGGAAGAGGGATTCTGTGTGTGTGTGTGTGCGCGCGAGTGTTTGTGTTTATGCGGTACTGTGTGTGTGTGTGTGTGTGTGTGTGTGTGTGTGTGTGTGTGTGTGTGTGTGTGTGTGTGTGTGTGTGTGTGTGTGTGTGTGTGTGTGTGTGTGTGTGTGTGTGTGTGTGTGTGTGTGTGTGTGCGTGCGTGCATTCCTGTTTGTGGGTTCCTGTGTGTGAATGTGTGAATGGGGGAGAAACAGAACAGTGAGTGGAAAGTTGACGATTAGTGCTTCTGACGTGATAACTGATTTGCCCCTGTGTTCACCTTTAATCTCTGATATAACTGACCAGTGAAAGGGTCACAGAGTGGTACTGCAGGATATAACCCAAACTACTCAAAACATTCTGTTTAGAGCAAACTTTGAAATAACAGCAAAATGTCCCAATCCCAATATAAACATTCTTAAAAAATAATATTTAAGAGTGAATAAACAATTAATGAATGGGTGGGTGTTCATGTTGTCATGATAGCTATTGTAGTTGTGGTGGTTATGATAAATAAGGCAGTTGTACTTAAATAAGGCAGTTGTAGTATTAAGGCAGTTGTAAATAAGGCAGTTGTAGAATGAAGGTAGTTGTAAATAAGGCAGTTGTACTATTATTAGTGGTGGTAGTATGTCAAAGTGTTGGTGGCATTTGCCTTTAAGGTCAACATTAAGGTGTGACCTGTGAACTAAATGGAGGGGTCGGGGGGTGTTTAAGGGGGCAACAGAGAAATTCTAAAGTGGCCTCACGGCTTCCCCCCACAACCCCCTGCTCTTGTTCCCGAGGACCACGATTCCTCTGATGTGGAAAAGATTTTCTACTACAATAGAAAAAGGAGCCAATTAAAAAAGTAGCCAAAGGCCTCATTATCTCATGTTTCCTCCTGCAAGGTATGATCTACACTGGCCTGAGGGTTGCTGTGGCAACTCTGTGGTAATTCCTAATCTGTCTGACTCGGTCGGTCGGTCGGTCAAAACTGAGGCTGGTTGGTTGGTCACTGAAAGTGATGACAAAAGGTTGGTGAATTGAAAAGCAGCCCATGCAGCAATACCAACTTGGACATTACACCACTAAACTGATCAAAACCATACACTACAAGGCAAGATTAGATTTCAACTGGCTGAAACCAATTCAAACCTAATTTATCCTTGTCTTCCCTGACTACTAAAACATTTTTCTTTGTTTTATGTCTCGATAAAGAAGGGCTGGTGTACTGGCAGCCAGGAACAGAAATGACTAATTCAACAATATCCCCTTGCCTTTCATGTTCTGCAGTTTCTTCCGATTGGATCGTCCTCAAAGATTAAAAAGGCATTTTGTTCTGCCTCGAATTACAGTAAGACACCGTTGGGATGGCAATGTTAGACTTCTGTTGACAGTGGTCAGAGCTGGCCGCGTTGGCCCCACAAGACGTTCGAGTGGAGCAACAGCTTCTTCTAGTTAGATCATGTGGTGGGCCAGAGTTTCTCCAGGATTAATAATTTTGTCAGAGTCAGAGAGAGCGCCAGCGTTATTCTCCAGGCGGTTGTAAATCACATGCTCAAATATGAATTGAGAAAAAAAGGCATAATTCAATATTTCACAATGGAACTGAGAATATATTTTAACAGCTGCTTTAGAGGGTTCTGGGCTGGTATATTGATTGTTATGTCAGGATAATGGGGAAGTTGAATGTAATGTAAGTTTAATGCCAGTTTGAATGCACGGTTAGATACAGTCTCCATATATGGCTCCGGATATACTCACCATTGAATGAACATTTCCAAAGGTTTCCGTGTAGATTGTTATGATCTGTTGAAGGATTTTCAAGATTGTGGAATGCCCGTGCACAACCAAAAGCCAATCAAAAGTTTAACAGTAGACGCTTATGCTCAGCCAAACATCTTAAAGTACAGATGTAGATCTGTCGGGATAAGATAACGTTTAATAACAGAAATATTCCTGTTTAAACAACAAGTGCCATTAGGGAGCTGCTTCAGGAGTGTCACCTCTCAAAGAGCTGCTAATGGTCCATGCTGAACTTTCATGTTCAGTAATTCTGCTTATATTAGGCCTCAGCCTCCTACATTAGTGTCCTTCAAATGTCTACACCCTGACGTTCAAGTTTGGCATTTCTAAATAGTTCACAGCCCTCCTAGGTAGTATCTATTATCAGGAACCTTGGACCAATGGAAGGGGGGCGATGTTAAGTAGTGTAGGACTCAGTGAAGTGCCACATTAAAGAATGGAAAGTATGTGGCCATCGCTGCAGGCAGGCACGGCCAGATTGCTTCTTCCTTCGACCACACCATTCTCTCTCTCTCTCTCTCTCTCTCTCTTTCGCTCTCTCTCTCTCTTTTTCTCTCTCTCTCTTTCTCTCTCTCTCTCACCTGTAGCATACCATATATGCCCATTGCAGGGTTGGATTCTGAGTCTCTTTATTGGAAAGAACAAACACTTCCCCCATCAGGTTTGACGCTGCCACCGCAGCCTTCACTGCAGTGAATAAGCCTGTTTGAGGGGATCACTTTGAGCACGGCAAGGTGCAGAATCTCCAAGATTGATCACATAATAGAGTAGTTATTAGTAAAGTTATTAGTAGATCAATGGTTGCGCAGTCCGACTGCAATGAACAGTTTCAAAACCGGCACTTTCTTTACAGTGCTTTGGTTGTCTCATGCACACTCCCAGACTTCCTGCCATTCCCATCCTGTCCGATAGTCTGAAGAATCCCTGTCCATGCCTCTCCCTACATGCTTATCTCACATGCCAGCTAACTGGGGTTAATCCATGTTAGGAATGACCACAGGCCCTTCTGTTTCTCTAGTAAGCCCCCAGGCAGGTCCTGACTCATCTCTCTCTCTCTCTCTCTGTCATGTCTTGTCATATTATGTCTTGTTCCTGTTCTTTCTCTTCACTCTGTCTCCCTCTGCTGGTCGTATTAGGTTACCTTCTCTTTCTCTTCTCCTCCGGCTGTTCCTCATCTCCTCTAACTACCTCGTTCACCCTTTTCCCACCTGTTCCCTTTTTCCCTCTGATTAGGACTCTATTTCTCTCTCTGTTCCTGCTTCTTTCTGTGTCAGATTCTCGTTTGAGTTTCTCATGCCAGAAACAAACTATCGTCACGTTTGCTTCATCCTTGTCCCGTCCCGTCCTGTCGGAATCTGCCTGGCAAGTGCATCCTGTACTCAGCTAACTGTCTTATCGTTTGTACTGTGTCCAGTTCATCTGATGCTACGTGAGATCAGGTACCACTGTTCCTCTACGACCCGCGCCTACCCAGAGAGACCTGCAGCCTGTCGCCGCTAACCCAGCTATTCTCCTCTGCTGCTAAGAAGGGGGCTCTTTTGTAATTATCAGAAGGACCTTTTGTTTCATTTGTCGCCCTCTCTGCGGGTTGTCTATTTTTCCATTATCTACATCTGAAGAGGATCTATGTCTTCCCTGTGTTTACATTAAAGGACTCTGTTTTTGTTAAACCGCTTTTGGGTCCTCACTCAAGTGCATAACAGAAGAATCTGACCACGATGGAGCCAGCGACTCCGGATCCTTTCCACTCAGCCGTCGAGATCCAGGGAGCGATGCTAGGCAGACACGAGGAGGAATTGTCTGCTGCTCGACATGCCGTTGAGACCCTGGCCGCCCAAGTCTCCGACCTCACAAGACAGATTCACCATCTCCGCCTCGATCCACCGGCCACTTCCAGGGCTTCCGAATCTCCGGAGCCCAGAATCAATAACCCGCCGTGTTACTCTGGGGAGCCCACTGAATGCCGCTCATTCCTCACTCAGTGTGATGTTGTGTTTTCTCTCCAGCCCAACACTTACTCCAGGAGCACAGCTCGTATCGCCTACGTCATATCTCTCCTTACTGGACAGGCTCGTGAGTGGGGCACGGCAATCTGGGAGGCGAGGGCTGAGTGTACTAACCAGTATCAGGACTTTAAGGAGGAGATGATACGGGTTTTTGACCGTTCTGTTTTTGGGGAGGAAGCTTCCAGGGCCCTGTCTTCCCTATGTCAAGGTAATCGATCCATAACAGATTACTCTATTGAGTTTCGCACTCTTGCTGCCTCAAGTGACTGGAACGAGCCGGCTTTGCTCGCTCGTTTTCTGGAGGAAAGGATGAGATTCTCTCCCGGGAGGTTCCTTCCAGCATGGATTCCTTGATTGAACTCGCTATTCGCATAGAGCGACGGTTTGATCTTCGTCGCCGAGCTCGTGGAAAGGAGCTCGCGTTCTCCGTTGCCCCCCTCTCCGCATCACTACCCTCTTCCTCCGCCGGCTCGGGTTCTGAGCCTATGCAGCTGGGGGGTATCCGCATCTCGGCTAAGGAGAAGGAACGGAGAATCACCAACCGCCTCTGTCTCTATTGCGGTTCCGCTGGTCATTTTGTCACTTCATGCCCAGTAAAAGCCAGAGCTCATCAGTAAGAGGAGGGCTACTGGTGAGCGCTACAACTCTGGTCTCTCCTTCAAGATCCTGCTCTACCTTTTTGGTCCATCTCCGCTGGACCGGTTCGTCAGCTTCCTGCAGTGCCTTGATAGACTCTGGGGCGGAGGGCTGTTTTATGGATGAGACCTGGGCTCGGGAACATGAGATTCCTCTCAGACAGTTAAGGGATCCCACGGCCTTGTACGCTTTGGATGGTAGTTCTCTCCCCAGGATTCAGCGTGAAACGCTACCTTTAACCCTCACTGTCTCTGGTAATCATAGCGAAACCATTTCTTTTTTAATTTTTCGTTCACCTTTTACACCTGTTGTTTTGGGCCATCCCTGGCTAGTTCGTCATAATCCTTCTATTAATTGGTCTAGTAATTCTATCCTCTCCTGGAACGTCTCTTGTCATGTGAAATGTTTAATGTCTGCTATCCCTCCTGTTTCCTCTGTCTCTTCTTCACAGGAGGAGCCTGGTGATTTGACGGGGGTGCCGGAGGAGTATCACGATCTGCACACGGTGTTCAGTCGGTCCAGGGCCACCTCTCTTCCTCCGCACCGGTCGTATGATTGTAGTATTGATCTCCTTCCGGGAACCACTCCCCCCCGGGATAGACTATACTCTCTGTCGGCTCCCGAACGTAAGGCTCTCGAAGATTATTTGTCTGTAGCTCTCGACGCCGGTACCATAGTCCCCTCCTCCTCTCCCGCCGGAGCGGGGTTTTTTTTTGTTCAGAAGAAGGACGGGTCCCTGCGCCCCTGCATAGATTATCGAGGGCTGAATGACATAACAGTTAAGAATCGTTATCCGCTCCCTCTTATGTCTTCAGCCTTCGAGATCCTGCAGGGAGCCAGGTTTTTCACCAAGTTGGACCTTCGTAACGCTTACCATCTCGTGCGCATCAGAGAGGGGGACGAGTGGAAAACGGCGTTTAACACTCCGTTAGGGCACTTTGAATACCGGGTTCTTCCTTTCGGCCTCATAAACGCTCCAGCTGTCTTTCAGGCATTAGTAAATGACGTCCTGAGAGATATGCTGAACATCTTTGTTTTCGTTTACACTGACGATATCCTGATTTTTTTCACCGTCACTTCCGATTCATGTTCAGCACGTTCGACGCGTCCTCCAGCGCCTTTTAGAGAATTGTCTTTATGTGAAGGCTGAGAAGTGCACTTTTCATGCCTCCTCAGTCCCTTTTCTCGGTTCTGTTATTTCCGCTGAAGGCATTAAGATGGATCCCGCTAAGGTCCAAGCTGTCGTTAATTGGCCCGTTCCTAAATCACACGTCGAGCTGCAGAGCTTTCTCGGCTTCGCGAATTTCTATCGTCGTTTCATCCGTAATTTCGGTCAGGTGGCAGCTCCCCTCACAGCCCTTACTTCTGTCAAGACGTGCTTTAAGTGGTCCGTTTCTGCCCAGGGAGCTTTTGATCTTCTCAAGAATCGTTTTACATCCGCACCTATCCTTGTTACACCTGACATCTCTAGACAGTTCCTTGTCGAGGTTGACGCGTCAGAGGTGGGCGTGGGAGCCATTCTTTCTCAGCGCTCCCTCTCTGACGGCAAGGTCCACCCTTGCGCGTATTTTTCTCATCGCCTGTCGCCGTCGGAACGTAACTATGATGTGGGAAACCGCTTATCGTCCGGGCTCTAAGAACACCAAGCCTGATGCTTTACCTCGTCTCTTCAGTTCTTCAGTAGTCTCCACCGACCCCGAGGGGATTCTCCCTGAGGGGCGTGTTGTCGGGTTGACTGTCTGGGGAATTGAGAGGCAGGTAAAGCGAGCACTCACTCACACTCCGTCTTTTCGTTCCCGTTCCTACTCGTCTGGCCGTTCTTCAGTGGGCTCACTCTGCCAAGTTAGCCGGCCACCCCGGCGTTCGGGGTACGCTTGCTTCCATTCGCCAGCGTTTTTGGTGGCCCACTCGGGAACGTGACACGCGTCGTTTTGTGGCTGCTTGTTCGGTCTGCGCGCAGACTAAGTCCGGGAACTCCCCTCCTGCCGGCTGTCTCAGACCGCTTCCCATTCCCTCTCGACCGTGGTCTCACATCGCCTTAGATTTTATCACCGGACTGCCTTCGTCAGCGGGGAAGACAGTTATTCTTACGGTTGTCGATAGGTTCTCTAAGGCGGCTCATTTTATTCCCTTCGCTAAGCTCCCTTCTGCTAAAGAATCGGCACAAATCATCATCGAGAATGTTTTCAGAATTCATGGCCTTCCATCAGACGTCGTTTCGGACAGGGGCCCGCAGTTCACGTCTCAATTTTGGAGGGAGTTTTGCCGTTTGATTGGGGCTTCCGTCAGTCTCTCGTCCGGCTTCCACCCTCAGTCTAACGGTCAAGCCGAACGGGCCAATCAGACTGTTGGTCGCATCTTACGCAGTCTTTCTTTTCGTAACCCTGCGTCTTGGTCAGAACAGCTCCCCTGGGCAGAATACGCCCACAACTCGCTTCCTTCGTCTGCGACCGGTCTATCTCCTTTTCAGAGTAGCCTCGGGTACCAACCTCCGCTGTTCTCGTCTCAGCTCGCCGAGTCCTGCGTCCCCTCCTCTCAGGCTTTTGTCCAACGTTGTGAGTGCACCTGGAAGGGGGTCAGGTCTGCACTTTGCCGTTATAGGGCGCAGACTGTGAGAGCCGCTAATAAGCGTAGAACTAAGAGCCCTAGATATTGTCGCGGTCAGAGAGTATGGCTCTCCACTCAAAACCTTCCCCTTAAGACAGCTTCTCGCAAGTTGACCCCGCGTTTCATTGGTCCGTTCCGTATTTCTCAGATCATTAATCCTGTCGCAGTGCGACTTCTTCTCCCGCGATATCTTCGTCGCGTCCACCGGTCTTCCATGTCTCCTGTGTTAAGCCCGTTCTTCGCGCCCCCGCTCCCCCCATCCTTGTCGAGGGCGCACCTATCTACAGGGTCCGTAAGATTTTGGACATGCGTCCTCGGGGCCGTGGTCATCAGTTCCTAGTGGATTGGGAGGGGTACGGTCCTGAGGAAAGGAGTTGGATTCCCTCTCGGGACGTGCTTGACCGTTCGCTGATCGACGATTTCCTCCGTTGCCGCCAAGTTTCCTCCTCGAGTGCACCAGGGGGCGCTCGGTGAGTGGGGGGTACTGTCATGTCTTGTCATATTATGACACTCACATGCCAGCTAACTGGGGTTAATCCATGTTAGGAATGACCACAGGCCCTTCTGTTTCTCTAGTAAGCCCCCAGGCAGGTCCTGACTCATCTCTCTCTCTCTCTCTCTCTGTCATGTCTTGTCATATTATGTCTTGTTCCTGTTCTTTCTCTTCACTCTGTCTCCCTCTGCTGGTCGTATTAGGTTACCTTCTCTTTCTCTCCTCCTCCGGCTGTTCCTCATCTCCTCTAACTACCTCGTTCACCCTTTTCCCACCTGTTCCCTTTTTCCCTCTGATTAGGTCTCTATTTCTCTCTCTGTTCCTGCTTCTTTCTGTGTCAGATTCTCGTTTGAGTTTCTCATGCCAGAAACAAACTATCGTCACGTTTGCTTCATCCTTGTCCCGTCCCGTCCCGTCCTGTCGGAATCTGCCTGGCAAGTGCATCCTGTACTCAGCTAACTATCTTATCGTTTGTACTGTGTCCAGTTCATCTGATGCTACGTGAGATCAGGTACCACTGTTCCTCTACGACCCGCGCCTACCCAGAGAGACCTGCAGCCTGTCGCCGCTAACCCAGCTATTCTCCTCTGCTGCTAAGAAGGGGGCTCTTTTGTAATTATCAGAAGGACCTTTTGTTTCATTTGTCGCCCTCTCTGCGGGTTGTCTATTTTTCCATTATCTACATCTGAAGAGGATCTATGTCTTCCCTGTGTTTACATTAAAGGACTCTGTTTTTGTTAAACCGCTTTTGGGTCCTCACTCAAGTGCATAACACTCTCTCTCTCTCTCCCTTTCTTTCTCTCTATTCCTACTGTCAACACTTTCCCTCATCTTGTAATTCACTGCCAATGCACAATGTTTTGTCATAATATTACAGTTTTTCTCAATTGCTAAAACACTAAAACCCATTGGCTGAACAAAGTTCTCAGTTTCCTGGACTCATTTAGCTAATTATGCAGTCTGTTGTCAATACCTTTAACCATTTCACATGGTAAAACAACATTTGCCGATCTCACTTAGACTTTTCAGCAAAACTCTAAACACATTCTCATTCTCAAAACACATTCTGCACTCTAATGCACATGTCATCCATACTGGTAAACGCAAGTGGCAACAATCAAATACAAATAGAGAACACATGTCATTGATTGAACACAACCACTCAAAATTGATTTCACCTGTTTCAAATGATGCGACACATCCAATATAAGCCAGTTCAGAGAGCAAACAGGTCGTTGAAGGTGGGAAGGAGAAAGTCTGGGAATGGATAGAAGAAACAATGTGAGAGGACAAGGACGTATGTGAGGTGGGCGATGAGGAGTAGGAGGGCAAGAAAGAGGAAGACAAAGAGTGGAAATATCTGATGAAATTCGAGCAACAGTTACAGACCATGTTCTTGTCCATGGACTGACAATGAGGGAAGCAGGACTTAGAGTTCAACCCAATTTGAGCCGATTTTCTGTGTCCACCATAGTAAGGACATTCAGAGAAGAGAACAAGTACAGTATACTACTGTATTTTTGTAATTGTAAATTTATTGTACTACACTATATGCAGCTGTTTCAATAGACATTTGTAAAGTTAATCACTATATATTGTACTGTATTACAGTTTTGTGGGATTGCTTACACACTAAAATTAAAAGTAGTACACAATTAGCAAAACCTTACACTCAAGAAGCAAAACATCAGCCCATATTTGCACAACTATAAGCACATTGTCAACCTCACACTTGTTGCAAAACTCTACACACATTGATTTGCAAAACACTAAACACACTTAACATACATTACACACAACAATCTATCATGAAGTCACATCCTTGCAATACCAAAGCACTGACTGTCAAATTACCACACCGTCCAACCAATTGGTTCAACACAGTCATCAGGTGTGCAAACACTTGTTTGCTTAATTGTAGACACACCAATCAAGTGTATAAGCACTATGAAAAGCAGCAGGTGAGTTCATCGGTCTTCAAGCACAATGGAAAGAGTCAGAGAAAGAGTAAGACGAGGAGGAGGAGGACGACGACGAGGAGTAAGGGGAGGAAGACAAGAAGGTGCGCAAAGAGGACCGAATCTGACAAATGAGATCCGCGCAACACTGGTTGACCACGTTGTCAACCACGGCCTGACGCTGAGGGAGGCTGGACTGCGAGTACAGCCAAATCTAAGTGTGATGAGAACATTTAGACTGGAAAATAGGTATTGTAAAAATATCATCATATCAAAAACATCTGCACGGTTTCAGTAACTGCTCACAGTACTGTATTCTATGCACTATCAGCACTTCTGTTACCTTTTCCTGTGAAATTACTGTACTATTGTATACTGGGTTTTTCTCTACATAGGATTGAGGGTCAGGGATGACAAGGGGGAAGGCCTCCTATGTTCACAGAACAGCAAGAGAGGGAGATAGTAAACATGGTTTTGGCCAACAATGCTATAACACTCAAGCAGCTCCAAGCTAACATTATCAATAACCACGCCATTTTCAATGATATCCATCAGGTCTCAACATCAACACTGGCACACATCCGAAAAAAACAAAACATATTCAAATGAAGCAAATTTATCGAGTGCCTTTCGAGCGCAATTCCGAAAGGGTGAAACGACTGCGGCATGATTATGCAGAGGTATGTATTCACTTTAGCAGTGTGATCTTGCATACTGTCTCATAATCTTTTACTGTACTGTAATATGTATACTAGATCTACACTGAACTACACAATTTTGCCTGACACTGTTTTTCAGAGTTTTACAAATGGATGGAGAGGAGATCCAGCATGAGTTCATTTTCGTAGATGAGGCTGGGTTCAACCTGACAAGAACACGAAGGAGGGGAAGAAAAATCATTGGCCACAGGGCTATAGTCAATGTCCCAGGGCAACGTGGGGGTGATATAACACTCTGTACAGCCATTACACAGAATGGGGTCTTCCACCGCCATGCCCATATGGGCCCTTACAACACAGCACTCATACTTCAAATCAAATCAAATCGATCATATGCAATACATTGTTGTCTGGGACAATGTGTCTTTTCACCGCTCTGCTCTGGTTCAGAACTGGTTTCAGCAACATCCACATTTCACCGTCCTATATCTTCCACCATACTCTCCATTCCTCAACCCTATAGAATAGTTTTTCTCGGCATGGCGGTGGAAGGTATATGATCTCCGTCTCCAGGCTGAGGTACCCCTCATCCAAGCCATGGAGGAGGCCTGTGAACAGATGGAGGTAGCAGCAATGCAAGGATGGATTCGTTATTCAAGACGTTTCTTTCCAAGGTGTCTTGCTAATGACAACGTTGCCTGCGATGTTGATGAAATTCTCTGGCCAGATCCAGCTAGGCGAAGAGACAATGTCTAGTTATTTTTTTATATATTTTTTTGAACTTACAAAAGTAAAGTGATGTTTGGTTACAGTATTAGGGATCTCTATGTCAACATTTTGGGCGTGTTGAGAAATAAATGAGTTTCTTCAGTCTGCAACATTGGTCTTGTGTAGTGTTTGGTGAATTTACATTATATTTGTACTTTGTTGATAGTAGCCTACTCTAATAATAGGGAAGTAGAAGTGCTAGAAGTGTTTTAGGTTTATGAGTGTAACTCGTGCAAACAGAGTATAGTAATGTGAAATGTGTGTGTTTTATATGGTAACAAAGTGTGGTTTTTAAAAAGAAGTGTATAGTTTTTACAAGAGTGTTTCATTTTGCAAAGGATCTGTAGTGTTTTGTTACGGTTTTCTTCCGTTGAAGGAGAGGAGGACAAATGCAGCGTGGTTATTTCGATTCATGTTTAATAAAAAGATAAACATTAACAATACAAACAATAAACGTAAAAACCTAAACAGCCTTGTCTGGTGCAAACAAACACTGAGAGAGGAACAATGACCCAGGAAACACTCAAAGAATATGGCTGCCTAAATATGGTTCCCAATCAGAGACAACGATAAACACCTGACTCTGTTTGAGAGCCACTCCAGGCAACCATAGACTTTTCTAGACAACTAACCACAATCCCATTCCTACAAAAAAACCTAGACAAAACACACCACATAAATAACCCATGTCACACCGTGGCCTGACCAAAATAATAAAGAAAACACAAACTACTTTGACCAGGGCGTGACAGTTTTGCTAATTCGGTGTGTGGTTGCGCTAATTGTGTGTAGTGTTTTGAAAACACGGGCCCTGTTTTGAAAATCGTGCTTAAGCAATCAAAAAAACGAATATGTTTTGTAACTGCACAACTACTTTTTGTAGAATTGCAAGGCTGCCACATGCAGGTGGAAGGACAGCTATATTCACTCGGGAGCAAGAGGCCGTTATAGTTTGCATGGTCCTTCAAGATGGGGCGGGAGGGTAGCCTAGTGGTTAGAGCGTTGGACTAGTAACCGGAAGGTTGTGAGTTCAAACCCCCGAGCTGACAAGGTACAAATCTGTCGTTCTGCCCCTGAACAGGCAGTTAACCCACTGTTCCCAGGCCGTCATTGAAAATAAGAATGTGTTCTTAACTGACTTGCCTGGTTAAATAAAGGTAAAAAAAAAAAAAAGATAATGCAATACGACTCAGAAATCCAGGAACGAGTGATACAAGACAACACACACTTCCAGGGAATCAACAGTGTGAGCATTTCTACAATTGACCGTGTCCTCCATCGTAACAGGATGCAACAGTGTACATTCAGAAACATTTACTGTAATCCAGATTGTCTACAGTACTAACACATACTATGTGAATGACATTACTCTTCAGTACATACAATGTATGTGAATCAGAAGCCTAATAATTGTACTCTACAGTATAGCACTGTCTCTGTACGACTTACCAAATCCTACATACAGTATATTGTATTTCTACACACACAATATTTGACTTGTAATCCTTGGACAGACCCCATGAGTTCATCTTTGTCGATGAAGCAGGCTTCAATCTAACAAAGAGAAGAAGGAGAGGCCGAAACATGATTGGACAGCGGGCCATTGTTGAAGTCCCTGGTCAACGAGGTGGCAATGTCACAATCTGTGCTGCTATCAGCAACCATGGTGTTCTATATCACCATGTTACACTCGGGCCATAAAACACCCAGCACCTAAGATTTATTGCCAATCTAAGAGATATTTTATTTGAGCAGCAGGTCCAAGAGCAGCAGGGTCAAGAGCTAAATGAGAATCCCATTCCCACCTATGTGATAGTGTGGGACAATGACAGTTTCCACCGAGCTGCTCAGGTAAGGGAATGGTTTAACATCAATGGGCAGTTTATGAACTTGTACCTCCCTCCATACTCGCCTTTCCTGAATCCGATTGAGGATTTTTTCTCCTCTTGGAGATGGAAAGTGTATGATAGACCACCCTACATCAGAGTAAACCTGCTGCAAGCCATGGATTTAGCCTGTGGTGATATAGGTGAGGAATCATGTCAGGGCTGGATACGGCACACAAGAGGCTTCTTCCCCCGTTGCCTCAGGAGGGACAATATTGCTTGTTATGTCGACAAAGTGCTCTGGCCTGACCCAGCCCAAAGACAAGGAGAAGCACATTGATCACATGTTTACTCCTTTGATTTTTGTCCATTTAAATATTGTATACTGTAGTACAGTGCATTGTAGGCTGTATACTGTACAATGGACAGATTGTATGGCCCTGAACATTGTGCTTTCCATTTCTTAACAGTACTGACTGCTCAATAGATTTTTACTGGTTGCAGGTTCATATCAACAAAGAACAATAATTACAGTATCACAGAGACAAAGGACACATTTGTGAGATGCAGGGTACAGTACTGTAAAAATAGGGGTACAAGGAGGAAGAACAAAAAACGGAATTGCAAAGAGCAAAGCAGAGTAGTAATTTCTGATCAATTTTGAGCTGCTATGATAGAACATGTTTTCGTTCATCAAAAGATAATGACGGAAAAAGATGAATATTTTTTTAGATTAAAAATGTACAATTCTCCCTGAGAATTGTATGTTTTGAACAATGTGTTTTCTATTTTTCGGTGTATTGTTTACTGACTGCTTGAGAGTGTATATCATTTTGATCACTTTGTTCATGATTTGAGAGCAGTGTTTGATTTTGAACACAGGTAAAACTGTTTTGAGGCGAATGTTTCATTTTGCGAGAGGAGTCAGAGGTTATGTGAATAGTGCTTGAAGATGAGGTTTTGTGTTGAATGTTTTCAGGAAATGGAGCAAGCTTTCAGAAATGGTGTTTTAGCAATTGAGAAAAACTGTAAGTTAGCCTATATGAAAATAAGCGATCATTATCTGTCCTCTTTCAATTTCTGGCAGTTCAGCTGTCCTCGTGTTATGCAGACAAAGCAATATGCTTTCCCAGCGTCCCTCCGGGATTGCGGCTCTAACACAGGAGTCAGCCCATCTTAAATGGCCACCTTCCCAGAGGTTCTGATCACCAGATATGAGTGTGCATGTCATCGGCTCTTGCTTTCTAAATGGTTTACATGCAATTCAAGAACTGAGTCAAGCTGACAAATCTGCATATTCAAATACATTTGTCCACATGTTCATTCACAAGCATGCATCTAATATCTTCTCCTTATGTTTTCTGCTCCCGTCCAAGTCACTAATCTGCCAATGAAGCATGAGAGAAAGAAGGCTTTGTGGGAAGAAAGTTGTTTAGCAGCACAAAGTACACAAATAAAAAAGAGGCCAAACAATCAATCAATCAATCAAATGTATTTATAAAGCACTTTTTTACATGAGCAGATGTCACAAAGTGCAATACAAAACAGGCCAAATTTCTTCTTCTTTTGTGTAAGGTTTTTCTTCTTTGTGTTGTCGAACGCACCCCAGAAGAGAGGGTCAGGAGCAGGGCCAGGGAAACGAGTCAAACGAAGTGTTGAAAAGACTGATGATGCAGAGTGGGCCGAGCTGCGCAACAACAACACGGTGCGTGTTCACATCACAGCCAATCAGGCAGCGGAGGCTAGTCAGGGAGGATAGAGAGGGAAGAAACCCTATACCAGCCCTGAGTCCTGAGTGCTGCCTCGTGCTGGGGGAGACCCACTGGATGTCACATACATCTTGATTTTTATGAATGCTTTGATAGCTCCCCTAAAGGCACTCCCTCAACCAGGTGGAGAGTATTTATATAAGCGTGTCAAAAAAGAACAGAAATGAGGGGAACGATATTTGCTGATCCCCCTCTACTCAGAGAGAAAAATCTCGCAGTTATTCTAATTGCAACTGGAAATAATTATCCGCGCGAATACTCCGGGAAGCGGATCATATGGACGCACCCTGCTCTGATCCCCAGGTGTTGAGGTTGGATGTGTGACTGACAAGTGATGTGTGTGTGTGTGTGTGTGTGTGTGTGTGTGTGTGTGTGTGTGTGTGTGTGTGTGTGTGTGTGTGATAGGCCTATTGTCAATCAGGGAGCTTCTATGTAAGTATGCCGCATGAGAGATTAGGCAAACACTATTTCTGGAGATCACACACATCTACGGTGACCGGCATTGGGGAATTAAATGCGTTGTAGTAGATGGTGAACAGGGTCATGCTACGTGACGCATATTACTCTACAAAGACTTAGTTTTCTTATGGTGGGTTTGCAGAGTAAAATAATGTGAGACAGGCAAGGTTATGAACTTATGTTTTACCTCTTAAACATAATACAATAGTCTTGTCCACCAGCTGTCTCTCTTAAGCCTGGGGACGGGGTTAAATGTAACCTAACCATAGATTGACCTGAATGCTTAGACTAATTACAGAGAAGATACATTTTTTTTGCTTTCTTGCATAAGAATAGGCTAGGAATGAATGATAGGCCTACAGTTAATTCAGGTTAGCGAAAGTTGCCCACTTTGAGAAGCTGAAGGAAGCAGAGACTAAATCCTATGAAATATAAACTTTTCTAGATTTATCCTCTGTGAAATAACTTGGGCACAAACTGCAGAATTAATATGGTATTTTCTTTTGAACAGCTCATTGGAGAGCAATGAAATCTGCCTTTAAACTATGTGCTCATTTGTGTGTCTGTGTGTTGTGTGTATGTATGTCTGTGTGTCTGTGTGTTGTGTGTATGTATGTATGTGTGTTTGTGTGTGTCTGTTAATATTCACGTTCGTCATCTCCCTCCTTTGGTAACAACGTAATTATGCAGAGCAAGTACAAATGTGCCAAGTCAAAGCTTAATGAATCCCACCTGTAACACATTTGCACATTCAGTTTCGTCTCAGGATAACGCCTGGCTGCTGCCAAAGCAAATGCCAACGAATGGGGAAGTAAGTGTGTTTCAGACTAGGGCCCTGTTCAAATGCTCTTAAAATGCATCCTTCCTTCCCTCCTCCTTTCCTTGAAGTAATCACTGATCTACCTAGCATGATTGGATAGGTGAGAGCATGATAGGTGAGAGCAGGTGTTGAGATGTCAGATCAGGGATTACCTAAGGAAGGGAGGAAAGAAGGATCTGTTTTTCAACTGGGTCTATGTGTGAATTTCACATGGACAACAAGCATGGAATAGAAAGAATCTTCTGGAAAGTGAATATGTGCTTTGAGGTCATGCAGCATGTGACGGAGATTTTGCTACATACAGTACATGTAAACAGGTGGAATGATTATTCATTGCTTAATCTCACTGCAAACTGTATACATAACAATATCTTACACAATTAGAGGACAATTCATCTAGGGCTTTTCTAGGAGCTGAGTATATTTTGTATAGTATGTAATAATTGCAATGATTAGCTCTGAACCTGCCTGTGATATTTAACTGCGCTCATTTGAATTACTCCGCTCAACCTGGAAGGTACAGTAACATAGTGTACAAGCATATGTCGTATAGCAGACACCTTTATCCAAAGTGACTTACAGTCATGTGTGCCTACATTTTATCTACGGTTGGTATTGAACCCACATTCCTGGTGTTACAAGCACCATGCTCCACCAACTGAGACATACAGGACCATATACAGGCTGGAAGTACAGCCAGGGAAAGGTGATGTATCTGATACGCGTACAGCTCTGATAGACAGCCATGCTTCTGTATAGGAGTAGCAAGCACCATATCTTTGATAGCTGTGCATTTCCCATAATTCAGCATTTTTGTCTACATTAAAATAACATTAATCTTCAAAGAGCTGTATCACTCATGCCAGTCCCACTATCATGTCTCTCCCACAATGTCACGACTTCCGCCGAAGTTGGCTCCCCTGCCTGTTCTGGCGGTGCTCGGCAGTCGTCGTCACCGTCCTACTAGCCACTACCGATCCCTTTTTCGTTTGTCTGTTGGTTTTGTCTTATTAGTTTCACCTGTGTGTATTTTAGTTTAATTAGCGTCCTTATATATAGTAGGTTGTCCCGCCCTTGTTTTGTGCGGGATTGTTTTTGTTATCCTGTTATATGGTGGTTTTCGTGTGTTTTATTCTCCGGACTATTTTGGTCCTGTGTTTGGGCTGGGTATTGTATTCGCCTGTATTAAGACGTGAGATTTTATGTCTCCTCCTGCTCAGTGTGTGCTCAGAGCAAGGCTCCTCGGCACCTGCCTAGAGGGAAGTTACAACCCCTCCCCGTTCCACAACGGCCGTGGACACACTTATCGGTGGACTTTCTTACCGACCTTCCCCTGTCCCAGGGAAGTACTACGATCCTGGTCATTGTGGATCGGTTTTCTAAGTCCTGTCGTCTCATCCCGTTGCCCGGTCTCTCTACGGCCCTGCAGACTGCGGAGGCCTTGTTTACCCATGTCTTCCGGCACTATGGGGTGCCTGAGGACATCGTTTCTGATCGGGGTCCCCAATTCACGTCCAGAGTGTGGAGGGCGTTTATGGAGAGACTGGGGGTCTCGGTCAGCTTAACCTCAGGTTTTCACCCCGAGAGTAATGGGCAGGTGGAGCGCGTAAACCAGGATGTGGGCAGGTTTCTGCGGTCCTATTGCTGGGACCGGCCTGGTGAGTGGGCACGGTATGTTCCTTGGGCTGAACTCGCTCAGAACTCCCTACGCCACTCCTCAACTAACTTGTCCCCTTTTGAGTGTGTGTTAGGTTACCAGCCGGTCCTGGCCCCATGGCATCAGAGCCAGACCGAGGCTCCTGCGGTGGAGGAATGGATACAGCGCTCCAAGGACACCTGGAAAGCCGTTCAGGATTCACTAAGGTTAGCGGGAGAACGGCAGAAGAGGAGCGCTGACCAGCACCGCAGTGAGGCCCCCGTGTTTGCACCGGGGGACAGGGTCTGGCTCTCGACCCGAAACCTGCCCCTCCGCCTGCCTTGTCGGAAGCTGGGGCCGCAGTGTGTGGGGCCGTTCAAAGTCCTGAGGAGAATAAACGAGGTGTGTTACAGTTTACAATTCCTAGGTATTATCGTATTAACCCCTCGTTTCATGTGTCTCTCCTCAGGCCGGTGGTGGCTGGTCCCCTGCAAGAAGGTGAGGTGCCTGAGGTCCCTCCGCCCCCTCTGGACATCGAGGGGTCCCCAGCGTACACAGTTCGGGGCATTCTGGATTCAAGACGCTGGGTGGGGGGCCTACAGTACCTTGTGGACTGGGAGGGGTACGGTCCGGAGGAGAGATGCTGGGTTCCGGTGGGGAACATTTTGGACCCTTCTCTCCTGAGAGATTTCCACAGCCTCCACCCGGATCGCCCGGCACCTCGCCCTCCGGGTCATCCTCAAGGCCGGTGGCGGCGCGCTGCGGGGGCCGCGCGTCAGGAGGGGGGTACTGTCACGACTTCCGCCGAAGTTGGCTCCCCTGCCTGTTCGGGCGGTGCTCGGCGGTCGTCGTCACCGTCCTACTACTGTTGGTTTTGTCTTATTAGTTTCACCTGTGTGTATTTTAGTTTAATTAGCGTCCTTATATATAGTAGGTTGTCCCGCCCTTGTTTTGTGCGGGATTGTTTTTGTTATCCTGTTATATGGTGGTTTTCGTGTGTTTTATTCTCCGGACTATTTTGGTCCTGTGTTTGGGCTGGGTATTGTATTCGCCCTGTGTGTTGGCGTGACCGCCGTTTGTGCGCCGGAGAATAAACTGACAAATTACTGAAACCTGCTCTCTGCGCCTGATTCCACCCACCACTCTTAGCAAATCGTGACACACAATCCCACTTCAGATGAGGTCTTGCTCACTTGGGACTGGGACAGATAGCAGCATGGTTCCCACTGTTCCCAGTATGGTGTCCCAGTAGTCTGTGAGGGGCAGGAAGTGGAGGCTAGATTGACTGGACGCCAGAGATCCTTAGCCATGCTCCTCCAGGCCCTATTTGCATTCAGTCAACCTGAGCTCATAATTGTGTGACTAAACCAGTTGTTCTTTCAATTGAAGCCATCTACATTCCCCTCCCCATTTTCACCGCCCCTCCCCCAACCCACCACCCTCAAGAGTGACTCAGGTGATGATTGAAAGATGTGTATGGAACTCTGAAACACTCTCACACATCTAATGTGCCCGATAAAACGTCTGATGATGGAGAAATTAGACAGGTGAAGATTACCGGCATGTTGCATCTTCTACTGTCAGCACTGTCTATTCACTGCTACTGTATTAACATCTGCTCCTACCTGCAAACATGCATCTCTTCGTGTTGTGCCGTTTACTCCTACCCCTTAGAGTATCAGAGGACGCAGTAGGACCTTATATGTGGCCTTATCTGATGTCTGTGGTTATAATAGCTCATATGTATTGGTCGCTCGTAAACATAAATATCTGAATCTGAAACCGCATACAGGGAAATGACCCTGTGAAATAGCAGAGGTAAAATTCCCTCTCCTGTATTTATGACTACCCTGGGCATTGCCAGTACTTTTACACCAGTTATCGTCAATTGTACACAAATGCCAAGGAGAGCCAGCGAGTGCGCTTGAGGGTGTGTATGAGTGTGTGTTTAGGGGAGGGGACATTTTAATTTACCCCCCCCCCCCCCAATAATTGACAAGTCCATCACTTCATGTCACAACTATCATTCATAACAGCTTTAAAGAGGTCATTCCTCGTCAAGCCTGAAACACCTTGGAAGCAGAGTGGCACTCCAACATTACATTTTCATCTTAATTAATTCACAAGCCCAGCTAACTTTACTGTACCGGGAGGGCGGAGGCGCCGAGGCTGAGCAGCATAATGTACGAACAGAGAAAAGTTTTCCTCAAAACTTGCAAATGGGAAAAAATGTGCCCAGGCCAACGTTTGTTTTCACCTGAAGCAGCCATTTATCTTGGCGAAAGCCCAACACTACACCGCTGTTTATATTTCTAGGGTCTCTGTGGGTTTGTGTGTGCACCACAACCACTTAATGTGGTGGGGGGGACGGCAGATTTCAATCCTAATCTTGAAATTGTGAAACCACACTATTTCCTTGCGCTCTAAATGTCACAGTTTGCCTGTGTGCTTGGCATATCGTTCTGCTGTTAAAGACCTTAACACAGGAGAAGTGATCAAGTCCAAACATTTTCATGGTGTAACTATACTTCTTTTGCCATGGTTTACCTTTACAATGTTATAACCAGGGAAATATATATATATATTTTTTAAAGGGCACTGTAGTGAGCGTTTTTCAATCACTTTTAATCACATTTTTCAGATATAAGTAGTATATTTTCAAATCTCTAAGTACAACTCACTGGACTGATCATTTGTATTTCTAAGTAATATGGATCCCCAATATCTGTGGTCAAGGCAGCAGCTACTCTTCCTCAGGTCCAGCAAGAAATTAAGGTAGTAATATACAGTACATTATAATGAACTGTTTAAACATTAAAAACATTAAATACATTTTACAACAGATTTCAAAATACATGAATTAAGTGTGTGCCCTCAGGCCACTATTCTACTACAACACACAATCCAAGTGTAAGTGTGTGTATAGTATGTATGTTATGTGTGTTTGTATGCGTGTGTTTGTACCTGTGTGTGCGACTCTTCACCATCCTCGCTGTTCGATAAGGTGAATTTTTATAATTTTTTAAAAATTGATTTTACTGCTTGCATGAGTTACTTGATGTGGAATAGTTTCCATGGCTGTGTTTAATACTGTGCACCTCCCATTGTCTGTTCTGGTCTTGAGGACTGTGAAGAGACCTCTGGTGACATGTCTTGTGGGGTATGCATGGGTGTCTGAATTGTATGCCAGTAGTTTAAAGAGACAGCTCGAGAACACTTTTAATGCCCACTATCTTATGTGAAGAACCTTTGATTGTGCATTCACTGGGTTCACAAGTCGTTCACCCCTAAGTCATTCATGCAAAATCTAAGCTTTTCTAGAGATACTATTTGAACATTTTATTTAGTCACCAGTACATTCGATAATGATAGGCTCACCATTTAGTCATTTTAACTACCATTTAATCCAACAGCAAATAATATAAGAGACACATTTGAAGTGTTGAGTAGGAATAGTAGATGGTAAATATAATTTTGTCAAAGTTTGTCAAAATAATTTGTATCCAGCAGCAGGTTGAGAGCATGTTGAGAAATATGTTTTACAGTTTCATTATTCTTTTGCAGTACATACGTAGGACAAATCATCAGAAATGGGTGTATTGTAAAGTAGTAGGCTGCTGTTGCATGCCATTTCTGCCCCATGCAACATTACACAAGACCACCTTTTCTACGTAACTTGTCAACTGATACAGTATCGCCTGTCTCTCTGCTTGAAATTCATCAGCCTACAGTGTATCAATGAGTGGAATATATTATTTTATACAACACAGGCATTTCAGCAGTGCATTTTACAATATGCTATAATTCCAAATGGAGGCACATAGAATGACTCTTTCCACTTTGTCCTATTGAAGCACACTGGCTGATTGAGAATGATGATGTAGTTGTAGTATTTACAGCCACATCCATATATATGATTTGGTTTTACCTTCCAACGTAAATTGTGGTCAAATTGATACCTTTATGAGGTACAAATATACACTACTGTAGATGAACAAAAGTATGTAGACACTTGATCTTGGAACATCTCATTCCAAAATCACGGGCATTACAGTAATATGGAGTTGGTCCCCTCCTTGCTGCTGTAACAGCCTCCACTCTTCTGGGAGGGCTTTCCACTAGATGTTGGAACATTTCTGTGGGCAATTGTTTCCATTCAGCCACAAGAGCATTAGTGAGCTCGGGCACTGGTGTTGGGCGATTAGGCCTTGGCTCGCAATCGACGTTCCAATTCATCCCGAAGGTGTTCGATGGGGTTGAGGTCAGGGCTCTGTGCAAGCCAGTCAAATTCTTCCACACCGATCTCGACAAACCATTTCTATATGGATCTCGCTTTGTGCACGGGGGCATTGTCATGCTAAAACAGGAAAGGGCCTTCCCCAAACTGTTGCCACAAAGTTGGAAGCACAGAATTGTAGAATGTCATTGTATGCTGTAGCATTTAGATTTCCCTTTTCTGGAACTAAGGGGCCTAGCCCGAACCATGAAAAACAGCCCCAGACCATTATTCCTCCCCCACTTAACTTTACAGTTGGCACGATGCATCGGGGCAGGTAGCGTTCTCTTGGCATCTGCCAGGCATCTGCCAAACCCAGATTTGTCCATCGGACTGCCAGATGGCGAAGCGTCATTCATCACCCCAGAGAATGTGTTTCCACGGGTCCAAAGTCCAATGGTGGCAAACTTTACACCACTCCAGCCGACGTGGGGCATTGCACATGGTGATCTTAGGCTTGTGTGCGGCTGCTCGGCCATGGAAACCCATTTCATGAAGCTCCCAATGAACAGTTTGTGTGCTGACGTTGCTTCCAGAGGTAGTTTGGAACTCGGTAGTCAATGTTGCAACTGAGGACAGACAATTTGTACGCATTATACGCTTCAGCACTCGGCGGTATCATTCTGTGAGGTGACTGAGCCATTGTTGCTCGTAGTCGTTTCCACTTCACAATGACAGCACTTACAGTTGACCGGAGCAGCTCCAGCAGGGCAGAAATTTGACGTAACTGACTTGTTGGAAAGGTGGCATCCTATGGCGGTGCCACGTTGAAAGTCCCTGAGCTCTTCAATGAGGTCAATCTACTGCCAATGTTTGTCTATGGAGATTACGTGGCTGTCAGCAACGGGTGTGGCTGAAATAGTTGAATCCACCAATGGGGTGTCCACATTCTTTTGTATATACTGCACAGTGTATAAAGGTTTCAAACTATACATGTTAACTAGGCAGTATATCGTTTTGGTTCAGTAGTTATCAGTTCTGAGCAGTTTGATTAAGTGATAGTTAATCGAATCGTGAACAAATGACAAGAAAGCCCTTTCAAGCAAAGTAAAGTGAATATTGCATTTAGAAAAGGAGATACTCAGTCTATTGCAAAGGTGCTTAGAGTTTTTAAACAAGAGCCATTTTGATTATCTGTTTTGATTTTTATGCTTCTGAGTTGTAAAAAATGTGCCACATACGTGTCTAAATTGCACCAAAGTGATTGAAAACATGAAAAGAGCGTTGGACTAGTAACCGGAAGGTTGCAAGTTCAAACCGCCGAGCTGACAAGGTACAAAATCTGTCGTTCTTTCCCTGAACAGGCAGTTAACCCACTGTTCCTAGGCCGTCATTGAAAATAAGAATTTGTTCATAACTGACTTGCCTAGGAAAATAAAAAAGTTGTTCTGCATTTTCCCACTACAGCAATTCTGAATGACCTTGTGTATGTGTGAATACTACCCATGCAGTAGAGGCCTAATCGCCAGCATACATTTCACTCACAGATAGACAGAGAGCGTTAGAAAGAGAGCATTAGAGTAGATGTCCGAAGCCCCCGCAGAAACCTAATTAGAATATTCCAATATATCTGTTCAAACTAGAGATATCTGTTTTTTGAATGGGTGGGATGCAAACTCAATTACCGCGTCCGCCGATGTCGGCCTTCTGCATCAGCGGTGGAAGGTGGCTGAGCTACAGCTCTGTTTGTCAGACCAGGAAGCAATCCCGAAAATCGGTCTTCTCAAGAAAATATCTGTAGGGTCCGAAGGTAACCCAGTACCAGGCCGAAAAATGAATGGAAGAGAGTGGGGCATTTCCATGTCAAAGGTATACAGATTTAAAGGATTTTTTTTAGCTTTCTTATATCTCTCAGATATGGGACAGGCACTCGAGCCTTTTGATTCATTTCTTAACTGTTTTTCCACGTATGAATCTGGTAGTCAATGCTTTTTATGGGTAATAGTAGTAAGGCTGAATTCAATGTTTCATCAAATCATAAAAAATGTAATAAAAATGACCTATCTACAGGGGTCCTAAAATTCAAAATAAAATTAGATAAATAATCCTTGATATGTCCATCTAAAAACAATTCCAGTAGAAACCCAGCCTTGGGCGCATTCCTCCTCACGCCTCGTTATAATAACCCCTGTGTAGACTTGGATTACTGGGCATTTTTAGACAAGTTGTTACACAACAACAACAATAGAGAGAAGCTCCCTCAGGACCCCTTTCCACTCAATTAACCCCTCAACAGCTTCCGGATTGCCTCCCCGATTGGTGTGGCCTATTTTCAATCTCTGACCTGTTACTGAGGACATAGGACCATTTAGGACATAGGACCTACTGTATTTAAGTATAGGGTTGCAAACAGAGGGTATATTACTGTGAACATTCTAAATTTACCGGTAAACTTACCCCAATTTTGGCATCTTTCAAGGATTTTATGCAATCTATCACAAGTCATCTAGTGGCCCTTTTGGGTACTATTCCCGATTATCACAGGTGTCTGTAATTATCTCTGTCTCTCTCTCTGGCCGTATGACATGTAAAATATATTAAATAATTAAGTAAGATGATTTTTAAATAAAAAGTAGAATGACAAAGCTGTAAAACGTTATCCTTAATATAAACCATCAACTTAGTGAATACCATTGGTGTTTAATATGAGGGTTTCAGCATGAAATGTCCTTTATCCATTTACTTGAAAATAATGCCATTGTTGATTAGATGCTTTTTCCATTAATTAGGCTACTTTCTCTTGAACAATATGATATATCTTTTAGCACCTCATGGACAATATGGACACACATCAACATGTTTTATTGTATATATGGGTTATTAAAGTTATTCAAGTATAAAAGTTACCCCAAGCTATGCAAGCTAAACTTTGGGGCGGCAGGTAGCCTAGTGGTTAGAGCATTGGATTAGTAACCAAAAGGTTGCAAGATCAAATCCCTGAGCTGACAAGGTAAAGATTATGTTGTTCTCCCCCTGAACACTGTTTCTAGGCTGCCATTGGAAATAATAATTTATTCTTAACAAACTTTCCTAGTTAAAAAAGGTAAACTATTTATTTATCAGGAATGGTGTCAATTTCATTCCCAAATCAGGCAACTCAGAAAGTAAACTGCAATTCCAATTCCAATTTTCCTCATTGCTTTCCAATGAGGATAATTCTGTTCACTTCCTGAATTCAAAAGGAATTGACCCCAACCCTAGCATGTACAGTATGTAGTAGTGTAGCCACCTCATGTCAATAAATCATTTTGTCTCACAATGAACGCCCATGGAATGCTTGCATGGTTGCCCACTGATGACCTGTAAGTGTCAGACTTTATCTCCATTATCTCAGACCCAGATGATCTTATGATAAAACTTATCTCTTTACCTCTCTTGTAGATTCTATGATACCATTTTAACAATAGCACACAACAATTACACCGTAACCTATTAGACCTAGTGTTTGATCATTTAATCCAAGGGTACAATTTTTGCAGACTGTCTCTCCTACAATCTCTAGAGGATGGAACAGGGTGGGAGCCCTAAAATACCTCCCTAATTTGATGTGACCCGATTCTGAGAAATCAGTCTGTGCAGAGTGCAGGCATACTGTAGGCTAGATTCACATAATGTATGTGTGGTGTGTCGGGCGGAGGTCTACTCCCAGAACTGTTGTGAGAATGCTGGGCGATCATGACTCAATAAAAAGAGAGAGAGCAGAGAGGAGAGTAGGAAGAGTGGAGCGTCCCAGCCCAGTGAGGCCTATTCTACTCCAGGGTGTCTGAGAGCTCTTGTGTTGTCAGTTCACATGTCACATAGAAACCTCCACTCTGTTGATGTGAGGCTGGGCTATTTCCCCCTCTATTTCCCTCTCTTTCCTTTGTTTCTCTTTCTCTATCTTTCTCTCTATCTTTCACTCTGTGTTTGTCTGTATCCCCCCCTCTCTCTCTCCCAATCCATTTATCTCTCTCTCTCTCTCTCTCTCTCTCTCTCTCTCTCTTATATATATATATCTCACACCCTATCTTTCTCTATTTCTCTGTCTCTGTCTCTCTCTGTCTCTCTCTCTGTCTCTGTCTCTCTCTGTCTCTCAGTCTCTGTCTCTGTCTCTCTCTGTCTCTCAGTCTCTGTCTCTGTCTCTCTCTGTCTCTCAGTCTCTCTCTCTCTCTCTCTCTCTCTGTCTCTGTCTTTCCCTCTGTCTCTCTCTGTCTTTCCCTCTCCCAGCCCTCCCTCCCTGCTCCCCGGCTCACCATTGTTGTGTTGGAAGTACCAGCGTTTTGACAGCTGTGCTTGGATCGCTGTGACAGCAGTCTGGAGGGAAGGGTGTGTATGTCTGCCTGAGTGAGTGTGTGTGAGGCAGGTTAGTGTTTTTTCCTCATTAATCTTGTTCTGGAAGCAGCTCTGAAGAGTGGTCACTCTACCGAGTTGTTCCAAATGTCAAATTTCAAAGTGTCAATTCAGATTTTTTTAAGGTTAGGCATTAAGTCTGAATGGTTAAGGTAAGGGTTCAGGTTTAGGAAAGGGTTGAATAAAATATCTAAAACAACTTTCTATCGCTGGATTCAAACGTTCAACCTTTGGAATCAGAGGTAGATGCTTACGCCAATCTGCCATCCCCGTCCACAATGCCCTTGCAAAACCGAAACCCACTTGATGGTAACAGCATTCATTGTTGCTCCTGGTGGCAGTTTCCACGTCCTATCTCAGACATGGATAGACGTCAAATAATGACTTGTATCACAAGTAACCTGGCTGGGTCACTAGCTGGCACAGCCACAAAGTCATAAAATCTGATTTTAAACCAAATCTTAACCCTAACTAACCTTAACCACACTGCTAACCTTAAATGGCCACCCAGACTATTTACATTGACAACACCCGCCCCCTTTGTTTTTACACTGCTGCTACTCGCTGTTTATTATCTATGCATAGTCACATTACCCCTACTTACATGTACAAATGACCTCAACTAACCTCTACCCCCACACATTGACTTGGTACCTGTTGGATAAGGGCTTGTTAGTAAGCAGTATTTGGCGCATGTGACAAATAACATTTGATTTAAATTTGATTTGAATGACTAACCCTGACCTTAAATTAAGACCAAAAAGCAAACCTTTGTTTTCATGCATTTTTACAATATGGCCAATTTTGACTTTGCAGCTGGCCCATCTAGCAGAAATCACTCAGTTTTGCCTCCAGGAACAGACCCAGACCCATCCAAATATGCGTCAACATGCGTGTGTGAGTGTGCTTTGAGGATTTGTTATGGATGTGAAGGCTTCTTCGGTCTACAATATCTGGGTACGCAAATGCGTGCCTGGCGTGTCTTTGATCTCTTCTTCTCTGTTCCCTGTGACTTTGAATGAACATGTCGTGTGTTGTATCTCGGGTTAGGCTGTTACAGTAC
The DNA here is from genome assembly GCF_036934945.1 of Oncorhynchus masou masou. Taxonomy (NCBI): domain Eukaryota; kingdom Metazoa; phylum Chordata; class Actinopteri; order Salmoniformes; family Salmonidae; genus Oncorhynchus; species Oncorhynchus masou. Next base: position 28,197,861 of record NC_088241.1, on the reverse strand, counting down.
AGCACAGTATATAGTAGTACATTTTGCCCTGATTTGTATTGCTGAGATGCAATCTGTCTGGGCATGGGAATAAAGCATCAGGTATGTGTATTGGGTGCTAGGCGGCTAGTGGCTTAGCCCTGCTGGGTCATGGGGAGCACGGCCAGGCCAGCCACATGAGGCTCAGCTGATTCAGCCGGCCACTCAACTCCACACACACATGGGGACAAACGCTCACTCAGGGCTCCGGGGATGTGGCAGGAGCTGGAGGGCTTGGAGGAGGACCATCACAACAACAAAGATGATGATAATGGATTGCGTTTATATAACGCCCCACTGGGCATCATATAAACACTGTTTCCCACTTCATTACAATGAAATTACATTAAACCAAAGTGGAATAGACGTTGAATCGACGTGCCCAGTTTTTACACAGGGCAAATTCAACTCATCCACTACCTGATAATGACGCTGACTGATGATAATGATTCTAGAGATGATAATGATAATAGAGAGTGTAAAAAAGTATACCTAATCGTGGGTAAGGCCTGCCGTGCATAACCATTATCACCACTCTCCCTCTCTCTCTCTCTCTCTCTCTCTCTCTCTCTCTCTCTCTCTCTCTCTCTCTCTCTCTCGAAGAGATGATGAGTATTTGTTACTGTATCTCCGACTCAACAACGTCACTGTCAACAATACCAGCCGCCTCCAGGCTGTGTTACGGTCATGCTATGGCACGTGTTGAGATATCTGGCTTATTGCACCGTGCCCCGTCAATGGCGTCCCAGCAGGGCCGTAAAACACACACACACACCTCCTAGAGGCCAGAGACTTTTATTGCAGGTGCTTTCCCTCCCGTATACTCACTAAACACTGGAATCTTATCAGCTGATTAGCGGTGGTCAGGAATATACAATAATGATTAAAGACAGGAGTGGCATTACCACAGTGTTGACTTGAATTCTAGTCAAGATGCTAAATTAATAAAATATCACATAATTGTTGTTCGGAATCCTTCCAACCACGTTGACCTGCGTTGACCTGGGATTTGAAAGTGAGAGTAAAACCAGGCCATAACCGCAGTCCAACCAAGTGTGTTTTTGTTTGGATCCTTCCCTGTTGTTTCAAGGACAGACATAAACATGTGGTAGTAGGAACCAGGAAGCGTTTCGTTTTTTTCCCCAAGCTTGTCTAAGAACCCCATAAAAAGCACAGGACATCCTGCAGTCATTTAATGACACGGCACACATTGTACTCAAATGAGTCAAATAAACACTCCTAGTCATGCCATCCAATAAACTGTGTCTACCTAAGAATCGCATTGTTTTGGATCTGAATGATTGTAGTACATAGAGGGATGCTGTTCAGGGTTGAAGGACACACATATTTGCAAGCAAAACCAAAATGTGACATATTTTGGAAAAGAGATATTTGACGTTCGCCATGATACTTAAAATTGCAAGTTAAAGTAGACAGTTAACCATAGCATTCGTACTGTAAAGCGTTTGGCTTGTTGTTAAAACTTTTTTGTCCGTTTTAGGGGCACTCAGATGTATTCTATGTAATCTCAATGAGTGCCAGAAAGGAAAAGCTAGTTAGAAGCTGTGTATCTAACCATAGTAATATGACTGGGTCTCTCCACACATATTATTGCGAGACAGTGTTATCTGTTATGCATCGCCATCATCTGGTTGAAATGGGTAGTTGATACTCTGGTGTCAGTTCTAAGCATTTGTTTTCAATGGCTTGTAATTGGTATTGAGACATAATGTACCAAGACATTAATGTGTGTTCCTTGGAATCAAACAAATAGTTGTCTGCCAAAAACAGCAAAACACCAAATTGGCTTAAAAGCCGTGTGAGTTCCACAGTAGAGCTCAAATTAGCATAAACAGATGTCTCACAAATCTTAACAGCGTGGCTGAAAAACATTTCTCTTAAAAGGAGAAGGTCAACATGTTGACATTGTTCTCTGACAATTACAACGTCTGTTTTTCATCAAGCATTGTTTACAGAAATGTCCCATCCATAACTGATTGAAATGTTATGGTCATAATTGATTTAAATGTTACGTTGCTTTCTTCAGAATATGGCAATAAAATAGTCCATGAAAATGCCATAGTTTCAGCTGGGTAATATAAGCTGTAAAAAACATGGACATCAACAATGCAACTCCATGCAAGAACAATACAGTCAGAAAGATCCAAATCCTACGCTGTATTACCGAGTAATAAAGTAAATAGCACTCCATGAATCAATGAATTGATATACTGTATCCGATGTGATTAACATTGACTATGATGTATATGGTGTTGCACCTCTCCTGGTTGCATACCAGTATTCACTTTAATTGTTGCTATAGAAACCCATATCCCTCTCTCTCTCTCTCTCTCTCTCTCTCTCTCTCTCCCCCTCCCTGTCTCTCTGTACCTCTATCTCGCTCCCTGTGCTCTGTCAGACCCTCCTGTGATTTAGGGAACCACATAAAGCCTCCTGGCTACTGTTATGGCCCAGATTACTCCGCTGCACTCACACTCACATGCTTTGGCTGCTGCTGTTGTCTGGGAGCACGGGGCAGGCCATGGTGTTTGCCTGCTCCAGCTGAGAGGAGACGACCCACTGGGGTTTTCCCATGATGATAACTAGACTGCTGCAGGCAGTGGAGGCAGTGGATCAGGGCCTAATGCTCCCACCCCTCCTCCATTCCCTTTCCCCTCCTCAAGTCATGATCCGGCCTGTAAATTAGTGAGAGACACAGAAAAAGTGAGAGAGAGAGAAAGAGAGAGAGAAATAGGGTTCCACTGATAGTGGCTGTTTGCATAGCCACTGCCGCTTCCTTTGATCACGTCGCTGTGGGGAGCGGGGGTCGTGTGTCACTGCCAAAGGTCAGCAATATATTACACTCCTAAAAGTGATTACTGAAATTCTTAAGTGAAACCATTCTGCTGCCAGGGTGTGCTGTAATCCCCGCAGCGTTGTCTGGGACGCATGAGGGCCTCTAAGGATCCCTCTGACCGGGCCGGCCGGCTTCAGCCTCTCTCTGGTGATTTTTATCAGCACAGAGAGAGAGAGAGAGAGAGAGAGCCCTAACATGGAAACATGAGGTATCCAGTTGCAATATCACGGAGTCAGAGAGGTAGTGTCAGGAAATAGAAAACGCACACACTTCAAAGGGCAGAGCAGCAGCAAATTAAGCTGGAGCATTGGACATGACAGTAAGTGCCCTTTACATCAGAAGCAGGGTAAACAATGTCTGGTTTATGTTTCTCTCCATAGCTCTGTTTTGTTGCACGGAGACCCCCCAGCTTTTCCATCTGCACCCTTCTATGCTGTAGGTAGTGTACTAAAATGGTTGAATGAAATGTTTTAGATTGAGTAAATCATTGATAATTGCATCAATCGAGTTGTAATGGAATGTACTGTAGCTAAACATTGCAATTTGCCACCCATGTGTACAGTACTAAAGCAATGGAACATCTGACTCATTTCATCCGTAATGTCCAGTTATAGGCTCCAATACAAGTTTTCCCAATCCATTAGGTGTAACAAGTAAAGCAACCTCACACAGGTTTTAACAATGAATAACCAATTTAGGCCTAGTCAGTTAGAATCGCTTATAAAAAGAGAAGTGATGCCTACATACCGCCTACTCATTTATTTGTGTGTGTTTATATTAGCGTTTATATTTATGACTGCACACCCCTGCATGCGTGTGTGTGTGTGTTTGTGTGTGTATACGTGTGCATGCGTGTTGTTGCACGTTTGCACTCATGATTGTGTGCGCGTGTGTGTGTGTGCCTGCATGCGTGTGCCTACATGTGTACGAGCACACCTGCCAACATAAGCTAAACAAGAATTATGTTGTCATGCTCTATGAAACTTTATACACATTTGCTGATCATTAGCTAAGATTGCTTTGTGTTAACTTTGGCAGACCTGGGTTTGGCTTTTAACATTGAAAGGGATGATGTATTTCCTCTTATTTAGTGTTTGCACTGGGCTACTGAGTGGGAAGAGAAAGCGAGAGGAGGTATGCCTGTGACTGGACTTGGCCATGCCAGGAATAACAGAGCGGACCTCGTTCCTTAGCCTCATTAGCGTGTGGAAAACGGTTCCCAGAAGACACAACAGGGTGTAAATACGGTTAAAAAGCCCTTCAGAATGCAGTTAACCCCATGCCAAGTTCTCCCTCTTTCCTTAGAGCCAGAATGGAAATGGCATTGAGCACGAGCATAGGCTCCAAAAGAGTTGTAACCCACGTTACACGTCTCATAAATTTAAGAGAAGGAATTCAAAGAGAATTTCATTGAGCATAGCATTCACACACGCTGATACTGTAGAAAGTCAACACCGTATAGGATCATGGGAGTTCGCAACTGTTGTTGACCTTTTGGTTCGGGGGATATCTACATTAGACTATTTCTTCCAGGACCTTTTCTGTGCTTACGATGCTTATGCAATACTAGTAAGCCTACCTTCCATTGAACAAAATAACAGGTCCAGCCCCCAATAAACATCCAGCCAACTTAACACAACTGTGGGAAGCATTGGAGTCAACATAGACCAGCATCCCAGCATCCCCATATTCAATATTAGGAAGGTGTTCCTAATGTTTGGTGTACTCAAGAGTAGGTAACACATTCTAAATCTATATTATAATCATTTTAACACACACACACTTACTTGTTTGACCATTTATGTAATCTGATTCAACAAATGTAATTACACAACTCACTGCATTGAAAAGTTATCCATTCTCAATCTATATAACTTCTACGATGGAGTATTGACATTACAGTTGTTAAATCAGATCACATAAATGGTAAAACAATGAAGTGCACGCGTGTTAAAATGATTATAATACATATTTTGGATTGACCAGCATACCTTTCTATTCCGTCATCCATGTTAAAATGAGTATTTAATTTCACAGTTCTCTTATGTGCTTTGCCTTGCTGTCATGTGTGGTTTTTTAATATATTTTTAAAATAATGTTACTGTCCCTCAGTTCTGTTTGTACTGTAAGAAATGTGTTTATGGCACTTACTTGCTGCCAAGTTAGACAAAAGACTACATTGTCCATAAGGGACTCAATATACAGGATCACACTTTTGGCTTAATTAACTATTGACTCAGCTGTTTCCATGCTGAAATGATATGATTCCAGTTACTGAACATATCTACACACCACACACACACACACACAGACTATTTTCCTTTGTCTTTTTGTCCTTTCTCTGCACAGCCACTGCTTGATATCTCCATCAGTGCAGATGATGTCATCCAAGCCTTGTGGCGCTCTCTGCTTTATGATTGGTTCCTCAGAGGCCGCAGACATCCCACACAGGACTCCACCAATTAGTATGCAGGACCTCTGAGTGGACTAATAGGCGCCATCTGGTGTTGTTTACCTTTGTCTTTACAGTTCAAGCTTTATGATCTAGCCTATGTCCTTCTTCATTTGAGAAGCCATTCAGATCTTTTCATCTGGTTACTGTTCAGTATCTTGGCCTCTTCAACAGCACTGTGTGGGTCCAGAGCATTGAGGGCAAGTTGAGAATGGAGTGAGAAAGTAAATAGAATCTGTATGAAAATAAATGCGTCATTCACCAGTAATTCTATGGGCAGCGCAGGGCCAGCTAGCGTGTTGAACCTTTTATATATTGGGGGCCCAGCGAGATTGCCCTGACGATAACATGGGGATTGATGTTGGCCATTAAAAGAGCCAGCTAGAGTTCTGGGCTCGGGGCTGGGGGGGTTACAGGCAGGCAGCCTCCTTCCCCTCCCCGGGCCAGCAGCACTGTATATCAGCATGTTGTCACCTGGGCTGATGTCACGGCAGGTCCTTGGGCAAAGAAAACACGCAGTCTGTCTTCAGTTGGTGACCAGTGCAAAGGCTCACTCACTACCTGGTAATGTGCTACTCATGCCAAGGGGTGCGCTGCACGGCTTCACAGCCATTCCGAATTAAATCTGTAGCCTATTTGCTATTCTTGGTCTGTAACAAGAGTAGTTTAAACAAAACAAAGTGATCTGAGTCATCGTGTGGAATTGACAAAACTATAAAGCTACAAAACAGATCAGAGCCTTACATGCTTATCTGTGAAAATACATTTTACAGATGTGACATGAAGTTTATACAGTTGTGTTCAGAGTAGGAAAGGCTTAAATAAATGGTCTATTGTATTTAAAGTAGCAGCTAGGAGATTGTGGAGAGGGGTCGTGACCCCGCTTTGTTACAGATTTTCTTTAACCATCACACCATGGTATAACTGGACTTGTCAACCCAAGGAGTCTCCCATATGAACACTTGCTCATTTCACACACTACACTCACAGGACCTTGGAACAATCTGAAAACCCTCTCTGTAAAAGCAATTTGTCCCTTGGTGCATCCACATGAGATATATCTCTCCCTGTGAACACTCGTGTTTATCTTTTCATAATCTCCCCCTCTCCATCCCAATCGCTCCCCCCTGTCAGGACCACTCTGTTATTCTAGGAAGTAAAGCAGCAGCAGGGTTGTCATTATGGGAACATGTACACTACCGTTCAAAAGTTTGGGGTCACTTAGAAATGCCTTTACTTTTGAAAGAAAAGCATATTTTTTTGTCCATTTAGATAACATCAAATTGATCCGAAATACAGTGTAGACATTGTTAGTATTGTAAATGACTATTGTAGCTGGAAACAGCAGATTTTTTACAGAATGTCTACATAGGCATACAGACGCCCATTATCAGCAACCATCACTCCTGTGTTCCAATGGCACGTTGTGTTAGCTAATCCAAGTACAAAGGACAAGTAGAGGACAGACGCCTCAACTGGCAGCTTCATTAAATAGTACCAGCAAAACACCAGTCTCAACATCAACAGTGAAGATGCGACTGGGATAATGGCCTTCTAAGCAGAGTTGCAAAGAAAGCTCCATATCTCAGATTGGCCAATAAAACAAAACAATTAAGATGGGCAAAAGAACAGGTTTTTCTGGTCCAGTAATGTTGATGATCCTGACAGTTTGAATCATAATGACAATGAACAGAGTAGCCTTTCTTCTGGAGGGGAAAAACAAATGTCCATATTGCATCATTGCGTTTACTTGAAATAGCTAGCTAGAACAAAGTGTTAATAAGAAATTCATTCAAAAAGATTAAAAGCAATACAAATAAGTTCTCCAGTAGGCATCTAGACAAACTCTGCCTGGATGACCAGCATCCTGGAGTCGCCACTTCACTGTTGACGTCGAGACTGGTGTTTTGCACTTATTATGTAAGGAAGCTGCCAGTTGAGGACTTGTGAGGTGTCTGTTTCTCAAACTAGACACTCTAATGTACTTGTCCTCTTGCTCAGTTGTGCACCGGAGGCCTCCCACTCTTTATATTCTGGTTAGAGCCAGTTTGTGCTGTTCTGTGGAGTAGTACACAGCATTATATGAGATCTTCAGTATGAGATCTTCAGTTTATTGGCAATTGCTCACATGCAATTGCCTTCATTTCTCAGAACAAGAAAAGACACGGGTTTCAGAAGAAAGTGATTTGTTTCTGGCCATTTTGAGCCTGTAATCGAACCCACAAATGCTGATGCTCCAGATACTCAACTAGTCTAAAGGCCAGTTTTATTGCTTCTTTAATCAGGACAACAGTTTTCAGCTGTGCTAGCATAAATGCAGAAAGGTTTTCTAATGATCAATTAGCCTTTTAAAATGATAAACTTGGATTGGCTAACACAACGTGCCATTGGAACACAGGAGTGATGGTTGCTGATAATGGGCCTCTGTATGCCCATGTGATATTACATAAAAAAAACAGCCAATTTCCAGCTACAATAGTCATTTACAATATTAACAATGTCTACACTGTATTTCTGATAAATTTGATGTTATTCTAATGGACAGTATATGTGCTTTTCTTTTAAAAACAAGGACATTTCTAAGTGACCCCAAACATTTGAACGGTAGTGTATGTTTGTTTATTAGCATTCAATGCACCACTTGTAGTGCATTTCAGGTTACTATGGTAAATTGCTCATACAGCTCCATATCTTGAGTTTAAGTAAATTAATTATTTGTGCATATTCTTTTACAGTACCTCTAGTATTAGATTAACTACAGGCCAGATACTCAATTGAGTATCTGAGTATTAAATAGGTTAATCTACACAGACCGCCTTTTACACGGTCTAAAAGAGTGTCATTGCAAGCCTTTTTTCAAAAACAAAACATTGCTTCGAACTTCTTACAAAACCTAGAACCAGCTTTATTACAACCCCTCTCAAAAGCCTTTCTCTAATGACAAACCAACTAAAAATAAGACAATCCACAGAACAAAAGTCATTGTAAAAACAGCATAGCATGTTATGTATTCTAATACAATGTATAGTTATTGACAAGTTGAATCGTTGCATCATGTAAAGAACTGCATGATGTAAAGAACTTAAAAATCAGACATTGAACAAAGCAATTGAATAAGTCTAAATCATGATGGAAGATTGGGTCACATAACGAATAATAACAGCATGATGGTGAAAAGAAAACAAGCTCTCTACAACAAATCTGATACCAAAAGGGTTTACAAAAAGATCACGCTGGTTCAATTATGTGGCATGCTGAGCTAGGAAGGCTCTTATCCTCTGCAGCAGCTCCTTCTTCACGCTGTCAGGCACCAGAACTGAGGGGGAAATAAAGACACAGTATTCGGGTTCGGGTTATGATAGTAGTGTCGATGAACTTCATGGGAGTTAATGAACAGAGGGATGAGAAAAAAGATACCATATACACAACAACAAAAAGGCCTAAATACCTCTTCCTTTAGGGGTGATTTCTACCACAAGGTCCTCGACAGTCACATGCTCCAAGCCCTTTTCTTTGATGACATCTGCAAAACAGTTACTTGATGAGTGGCATGATGGTTACACCATGTTTTACAGTGTCAGAGGTGTCATGCTCAAAGGGTGCACATGTCCCCTCAAATTTGTTCTGTTTAAAATATTGTTGATCTCTGTAATACTACTAGCCACCTAGCCATTTATGAAGTTGGCTTTAGCTAGCAGATATATTCCCAATCTCATAACTAGCTGCCAAGAAGCCATTTCAGGCTATCAATGAAGTTAAGAGTAACTAGTGTGTCTAACTATCTTAGATGGTATGAATCCTGGCAAGGTTGGTAGACTTTAGAAAAGCAAGCAATTACAAGATGTACTGAATAAGACTCAGATTCCTTTAAATATTTTACCCAGAATTTACCGAGTAGCATAACCAGTTTATTAAAATTTGAAAACAGCAGTCAGGATGATACAGACAGATCAACGGGTATGCCTAGATGTGCAGAGAAATATCAATATAATTATTAAATAAAACTACATGTAATGATTATGGCTAGATTGATGGAAAAGGGTGTTTCAGGTGTTTGAAAAATGAAAAATTCTGCCATTTACGCGGCTACCTCCGTACCACCACCCCAGTCATCCTCACGTACGTTCGGGCCCTTTGGATTTTTATGGTGCATGATGGCTCTGAGTAATAGTCATGATTCCCATTAGCCACATTTCATGACATCCCCACCACACATGATAGTAACTCTTTACCTTTGCAATGAGCTTTCAGCTGATCCCTCCATCCACATTCAGTGAGTTTAGCTCTGAGCAACTCCTTCAATCTGTGGATCAACCAACATAAGCAAGAAAAGTGACCACCAGTGACCATAGAGTTGATGGGACTTCTAACAATGATTAAATATACATTTGTGAAATGTTCTTACCGCTCTCGTTCACCCATCTCAGTTAACTTCTGATTAATTGTTGCTCTCATCTTGGAATCTTTGCTCATATTCTTTTAACTGAAAAAGTGAGATTCAGAATGAGTTGATGTTGTGGCATTAGGTAGCTAACGTTATCGTTCACTACTCAACTGCTGCGGCAGGGATCAGTTTAATAGTTAACGTTAGCTAGCTACTCTAACAGTCTACAAACAAGGTGGACAGCCGTCTATCATGAAACAATCTATGTTTGGGCTGTAGCTAACATTAAATCACTCATATTTAGAACAAGCTAAGAGCAGCATAAATCATTGCTAGGCTTTGTTTGCTAGCTATATGCTAACTGCTGACAAGCTAACGCATTTTTGGCACTAGCCAGCGTAACAAGCTAATTCACTATCTGATAATAAGCTACGCTATGTAGTGTGTGAGATTTTTACGTCTTTGATAGCTATTATCAATGACGTAAAAATCTCACACTTACCCAAAACGTTCGATGATATTTGCATGCTGTTGCACACAGTGCCAATACAATTATAACTGGCGGAGATAGTTAGCCACAGCTAATTGTTGTGTCCCACAATGAATAAGGACCCCAGGAAACCGTTGATACCAGAAAAGGTTCCTATGTTTTAATGATGTACTATCGTTATGCCACTAGGTGGAAGCGTTAATCAACAACACAGATTACAACAACTGTTGCAGGGTGATAACGTTACATACAGTTAAAGTCGGAAGTTTACATATACCTTAGCAAAATACATTTAAACTCAGGTTTTCACAATTCCTGACATTTAATCAGAGTAAAAATTCCCTGTCTTGGGTCAGTTAGGATCACCATTTTATTTTAAGAATGTGAAATGTCAGAATAATAGTAGGAATAATAATTTCTTTCAGCTTTCATTTCTTGCTTCACATTCCCAGTGGGTCAGAAGTTTACATACACTCAATTAGTATTTGGTTAGCACTGCCTTTAAATTGTTTAACTTGGGTCAAACGTTTCAGGTGGCCTTCCACAAGCTTCCCACAATAAATTGGCTGAATTTTGGCCCATTCCTCCTGACAGAGCTGGTGTAACTGAGTCAGGTTTGTAGGCCTCCTTGCTCGCACACGCTTTTTCAGTTCTGCCCACCAATTTTCTGTATGCTTGGGGTCAGGGCTTTGTGATTGCCACCCCAATACCTTGACTTTGTTGCCCTTCAGCCATTTTGCCACAACTTTGGAAGTATGCTTGGGGTCATTATCCATTTGGAAGACCCATTTGCAACCAAGCATTAACTTCCTGACTGATGTCTTGAGATGATGCTTCAATATATCCACATAATTTTCCTACCTCATGATGCTATCTATTTTGTGAAGTGCACCAATCCCTCCTGCAGCAAAGCACCCCCACAACATGATGCTGCCACCCCCGTGCTTCACGGTTGGGATGGGATTCTTTGGCTTGCAAGCCCCCCCCCCCCTTTTCATCCAAACATAACGATGGTCATTTTGGCCAAACAGTTGTATTTTTGTTTCATCAAACCAGAGGACATTTCTCCAAAAAGTACCATCTTTGTCCCCATGTGCAGTTGCAAGGTAGTAGGGCTTTTTTATAGCGGTTTTGTAGCAGTGGCTTCTCCCTTGCTGAGCAGCCTTTCAGGTTAGGTCGATATAAGACTTGTTTTACTGTGGATATAGATACTTTTGGACATGTTTCCTACTGCATCTTTACAAGGTCCTTTGCCATTGTTATGGGACTGATTTGCACTTTTCACACCAATGTTTATCTCTAGGAGACAGACGCGTCTCCTTCCTGAGCGTTATGGCAGCTACATGGTCCCATGGTGTTTATACTTGCATACTATTGTTTGTACAGATGAATGTGGCGTTTGGAAATTGTTTCCAAGGATGAACCAGACTTGTGGAGGTCTACAAAAAAGATTCTGAGGTCTTGGCTGATTTCTTTAGATTTTCCCATGATGTCAAGCAAAGAGGCATTGAGTTGACTCAAATTATGCAAATTAGCCTATCAGAAGCTTCTAAAGCCAGGACATCATTTTCTGGAATTTTTCAAGCGGACCCACTGGAATTGTGATACAGTGAATTATAAGTGAAATAATCTGTCTGTAAACAATTGTTGGAAAAATTTCTTGTGTCATGCACAAAGCTGAATGTCCTAACCGACTTGTCAAAACCATAGTTTGTTAACAAGACATTTTTGGAGTGGTTGAAAAACAAGTTTTAAAGACTCCAATCTAAGTGTAAACTTCCGACTTCAACTGTAGATGAGATCAGTGGATTTTTCTGTTCTTACAATGCCTCTTATTGTACATATGACCAAGAAATGCTGTTTTTGGCAAGTATTAGATTTTTAATAATATTTGGTAAGAAGAATAACACTGAATCTGCTTTAAGACTATTTTTATTAAATCATGAAATTCCATAGTTGAATGCACTGATCGTCAGTTTGGATAATACATACTGCTAAATGACAAATGTAAAAATACAAATATTATGACATCAGTTTAGACGTCAGGTGTTCTGTTTCTTTTTAGCTGTCTAAAAATCTACTTTTATCAAATTGTAGTGCTGTCAAAGATACTGTATTTCAGTTTCCAATCTCTGGTGTTAATGGTGTTGGTAATATTACCTTATTTTGGGACATTTTAGCCTAACAATCTCTATGCCCCACCTGTAAAATCTTCATAATTGTATGGAAAACAATTAGCTAAAGAAACCACATATTATAACAATGTTAAACCAACAGTAACCTTGTGAAGAAGTTCTGACCTTATGGTATAATGGGTAAGTTATTGATTTGACAGTCGCTAGGCCAGGGTTCAAGCCCTGGTCGGGGGTACCCCTTGAATTTGCTACACTGATGTCAGAAGTATGTATTAACTGAAGACGATGTGGGCTATGAAACTACGTAAAACCATTAATTTCCTATGGAAGAAGTAAACTGGTCAGGAGGACCGTTGAACGATGCAAGCATGGGTGAGGAACATGAACATGGTGGGACCAAAGTTGGGGAGAGGTCAACTTCATATGCAAATACTCTATGCTATGTCGCGGTGCTATTGCCCAATTGAAGCTCACTGTAGCACCAGCTCCTACTGGATTGGCTGTTGATACCGAGCATGCCTGCCAACACCTACACGAGGTGGAATACAAGTGCTAGTTAAGAGTGCTGGTTAAAGTGTTGGTTCGACAGTCGCTAGACCCATATTCGAGTCCTGATTGAGGCTACCCCTTGAATTCGGTACAATAGCAAACAAATAGCCTAACTCTCACTGTTGGGCTTTCCAAAACCTCATTGCTTCTTTTTATTTATTTAGTCATTTTTCTATAAATTGGTTGGAGATACAGATAAAGATCTCGACTTATGTCAACCTGTTTACACAGGCAGTCCATTTCTGATCTTTTGCCCAATTATTGCCAAAAGATATGATCAGAATGGTCAAAAGACCAATAATTGGGTAAAATATCAGAATTGGGCTGCCTGTGTAAATGCAGCCCATGTGTCTGAAACGCCTTTTCAAATGAGTCAAAAGGAGAGAGGGATAGGATAACATTGTTTTGCAAACAAGTTGAAGTAAAAGAGTATGTGAATGGAAAACAAAGTTAAACTGCAGCATATTCAGCCTGGTTTGAAATGGTATCCTAGGGTTGGTTTAAAGGAGGATCAAACATGATAGTGGATTTTCTAAGACTTGGCACGATCTCCTAATTACTTGTGGGTGAACTCCTGCCAACCATTGGCCACCTGAGGTTGCCGAGAAAACATTTTTTTCTCAGAAGTATTTTGATTAATTCTCTGTGCATAACCCCTTACATCTCAGTCTACCACGTGGGGAAAGGGCATGGATTAAACGTGGATTTAGCTGTTAACTTCTGTAGAAAGATGTAGAGAAAGACAATGAGCAAAAACTGCAGATACTTTATCACATCCTTTCTAGATCACATAGGCCTACTATATATACTTTGTGCGATGTTCAGAGAAAGAAGGTATTTAAGGTAACGAGAGTTTACCTCATAAGTCATTAATGGTTTAAGAAGAGTTGTGTGTTAAATGCAGCTTGAAAAACATGCAATGTCTGCTAAAATATGTTTGAACATGACACTACCGGAGTACTCAAACGAGAAGAAGTTATCAGAGGATAAATCAACCTCAAACTGAAATTCAAGTATTGCTTTAAACTGACCAGTTGGAGGTTTCTTTCTGGGTTGAGATAAAAACATACCATTCTTCAGAGTCTAGTGGTCACCGGAATATCATAACACTGACTACCTGACTGCATAATTAATTAAGTCTGGGCTTTTGGTTAAAAAAAATCTCTCTTTAAAGTAAAGGAACCCCTGCGACCCCTTATTATGTGTGATATCAAAAACCCCATGACAGCCCATTACGCCTGTTCTGCTCAACTACAGCTTAATGAAACACTTTCCTGACTTGGAATCCATGAAAATCATCAATTTAGTCATCGGTCTGCTGCAGTTTGGGTGCTTTAAATTCAATAAAACAGAGGCAATTAAAAAGCAGCAAAGAGATTCCCACTGAAGGCACACCTGACAGAAATGCTTCTACAAAGTTGAAAGAATGATTGATGGGTTACCTGGTCTGGATGAACTAATGACCTCCCATGTCAGCAGCAGCTAATACCGAAGCAGAGCACTTGTTCATCTTGAATTAATCACCTGTAGTAATTGTAAATCACTGCTAATTTGTGTGTTTTGACAAGGGGCTGTTTGATTAATGTAACATGCTTAATATAATTAAAACGGTAATTAACACTCAATCTTTATCATGAGTGGTTTTGAAATGCCAGTGTTTACACTGGCAAAGACCATTACTTCTTCAGCTCAGCTGCACTTGGTCTTTGAGGTGCCTGCTGCTGTGCACTGTGACACAGTGGAGATCAGTGAGCATGCTCAATGAATGGGATGCTACAGGCTAAGTGAGAGACTAAATGCAGTGAAGTGACAGAATAATCTTCCTCCCTGGCCCTTTGAGGCACTTCTTATCTCCGTTCCCTGCTCATCACCATCCACCATTACCTCAGCGTTATCTCTGTGGCGGAAGCCACAGAGTTTAGGTGAGAAGAATATATAGTGGGGGAGAAAGCAGTGAGAAAGTGAGTAAAATATTCATCAAGGCACTTACAGGGTTCAAGGGGATATGCAGACGTTCTCTCAGTGGATGCTAGCCCAAGAGAAACCCTCAAAACAGAAAAATTGAGCTAAGAAATTGGTAGCTGTATGTGTTCCTCCAAAAAAGCTGCAGACACTGATTTGAAACAGATGTCAGTTGCAGCTAAACTTTAGCTATACTATTCATGCATGTGGAATCAATTGAAACAAAGCCATACGCGTTTGTATTCTTGTCCATGCGACACATACACAGTGCATTCAGAAAGTATTCAGAACTCTTAACCTTTTACACAGTTTGTTACGTTGCAGCCTTATTTTAAAATTGATTAAATAAAACATGTTCCTCATCAATCTACACACAATACCCCATAATGACAAAGCGAAAAGGGTTTTTTGCAAATGTATTAAAAATAATACAAATTAAATACCTTATTTATGTAAGTATGCATACCCTTTACTATGAGATCTCAGGTGCATCCGGTTTCCATTGATCATCCTTGAGATGTTTCTACAAGTCTTTGAATGTTGTTGAGTGGCCCAGCCAGAGCCCGGACTTGAACCCAATCGATCATCTCTGGAGAGACCTTAAAATATCTGTGCAGCGACGCTCCCCATCCAACCTGACAAACTTGAGAGGATCTGCAGAGAAGAATGGGAAAAACTCCCCAAATACAGGTGTGCCAATCTTGTAGCGTTATACCCAAGAAGACTTGAGGCTGAGGGAGACAACGTGGAGATAAAGGAATAATAAAAATATATTTATTAAATAAAGTAAACTATATACAAGTAACAACGGTGTGTGTAGTCAGTAGTCAGTAGTGTAAGTGAGCGGATGCGTGCATAGATGGTGATGAGGGGTGAGGGGTGTTCTGAGGTGCGAAAAATAACCGAACACAAAGAAGCCCCAAAGAAGCCCCTCAATTGGGTTGAGGTTCAGGTGATTGTGGAGGCAATGTCATCTGACGCAGCACTCTATCACTCTCCTTCTTGGTCAAATAGCCCTGGCACAGACAGGAGGTGTGTTGGTGTTTTTTCAACAGGACAATGACCCAAGGACCACGGAACACAACACCAACCAAAAAAACAAATATATATATATACACACACACACACACACACACACACACATAAACACACGTACAATTATGCCCTGGTTAAAGCTGCCACAACCAACCTTGTCCTCCCCAGACCTCAGCAACCTTTGCACACAGGAAGCATGAAACAGATGACAGGAGCGACAGGACAACACAAAATAAACAGTGGCCGGTCAAACAAATAGGTTTAACATCCTCTGCAGTTTTGGCTTTGTCATTATGGGGTATCGTTTGTAGATTGATGAGGGAAAAAAACTATTTGATTTATTTAAGGGGTCTGAATACCTTCCGAATGCACTGTACATATGCAAAAGGAAATGGAGGGTTTGAAGCCAACTGCAACAGTACACTATTATTCTGTCTACTGATTACCCTCTGTGTAACGGGATTCTTCTGTTGAAGGAGAGGCGGACCAAAACGCAGCGTGGTTATTGTGAGACATCTTTAATAAAGATGAAAATAGAACAATATACAAAAAAAAAACAAGAAACTGCGAAAAAAAACGAAAACAGCCCTATTTGGTGTAACAAACACAAAGACAGGAACAATCACCCACAAAACCCAACACCAAACAGGCTACCTAAATATGGTTCCCAATCAGAGACAATGACTAACACCTGCCTCTGATTGAGAACCATATCAGGCCTAAACACAGAAACAGACAAACAAGACATCCAACATAGAATGCCCACTCAGATCACACCCTGACCAAACAAAACATAGAAACATACAAAGCAAACTATGGTCAGGGTGTGACACTCTGTCTCATCATCTAATGAATAATTCATCATTTACGAGCACAACTATTCTGAACTATTGTTGCACGTAAAAAAGGAATATTGTTACCGGTTAGAAAATATTTCTCAATCAGAATATGTAACCTTAGTATATCATAGGAGTTGAATTACTACTTAATCTCACCACACACCTTTCTTTCTCTCTCACCACACTCTCTCGCTCTTCCCGTCGATCTCTCTCTCTCTCTCAATTCAATTCAAGGGGCTTTATTGGCATGGGAAACATATGTTAACATTGCCAAAGCAAGTGAGGTATGTAAATATACAAAAGTGAAATAAACAATACAAATTAACAGTAAACATTACACTCACAGAAGTTTCAAAAGAATAAAGACACTACAAAGGTCATATTATATACAGTGTTGTAACGATGTACAAATGGTTAGAGTACAAAAGGGAAAATAAATAAGCATAAATAAATAAATAAGCATCTCTCTCTCTCTCTCTCTCTCTCTCTCTGTCTCTATCAAAAATGCATGCATTACACACACACACACACACACACACACACACACACACACACACACACACACACACACACACACACACACACACACACACACACACACACACACACACACACACACACACACACACACACACACACACACACACACACACACACACACACGCACACACAATGACACATTTCAGATGCTTTTCATATTAGCCTCCCCTCTTGCCTGGGCCCACCAATAAATCCATCTCTCCCTCAGCACCTGACCTCCCAACACCATCCCTCAGCATCCTAAAAATGGCTTTCCCAGAACAGGCTCTCCATCTATGTCCATCTCTACCCCTTCTCCACAGATGGATAAAAAAAAGCACTGCTAGCCCAGCACATGCTCACTTTACAGTAAATCCAGAGGAATACTAAAAACATCTGGCCATTTTTGTATATTGATCTTTTGTATTTTCATGTTTTTGTGGTTACATTGCTCTTGATACATACTTTTGTATGAATTCCAAATGCCATATTTAACCACAGCTCGCATCCTTTTAGTTAGTGGGTTTAAAATAGAACAGTCTTACACTCTTATGTAGTAAATTAAGATAACTTCAATCTGAATGTCTATATAGTGATGCTGTTCTCACTGGTTTGGAATCTCAGACATAAACAATGTTACTGCACTGAAGATAGATGGCAACATTATCAATGTGTGGGTGCTATACATAGACACAGAGTCTATGTATGTACATTTAAAAGGGATGTTTTTAGACTGATTACTCTACATAGTTTACATTGAAATGTACCGTAAGGACATTTAATATCATTTTAATGTGTTGCGCCGAGGTGCACATTTCTGAGTAGATTAATTGGGCACATAGTTGGAGGCAAATGGATATACAGTATTATAAACCGGGTAGTTTGGGTCCTGGATGCTGATTGACTGAAAGTCGTGGTGTATCAGACATTATAACCTGGTTGGTTCGAGCACTGAATGCTGGTTGGCTGACAGCCATGGTATATCAGAACATATACCACAGGTATGACAAAACAGTTATTTTTACTGCTCTAATTACATTGGTAACCAGTTTATAATAGCAATAAATCACCTCTGGGGTTTGTAGGATTTGGCCAATATATCACGGCTAAAGGCTGTATCCAAGCACTCCGCGTTGCGTCTTGCATAAGAAGAGCCCTTAGCCATGGTGCATTAGCCATATACCACACCCCCTCACAACTTATTACTTAAATATAGCACGGTTATGATGCACAATTACTTATTTACTGTTCTAATTGCATTGGTAACAGGTTTATAATAGCCATAAGGCACCTCTGGTAGTACCCAAGAAGACCACTTAGCCATAAACCACACCTCCTCGGGTCTTATTGCTTAACTATACAATGGCTGAATCATACCATACTCTCTCCTTCTTTACCGCTTCCAAGCCAGTGGATCCTGCAAACATCATTACTCGAGCTGGTCCCTGACACTACCATGCCAGGGACATCATCTGTGTGTGTCAGCTCCTATACCACAAAAACAAACACAGGCAGTAGGGCACAAAGTCAAAGCCCTGAGTGGCTTCTGAACCTGACTCTTTAATGCTTTGGTGAATGGAATAGAGTTAGCAGCTTTGCTCCTTGGTATTTGCTCCTTGCTATTCATTTGTACAGCATGGCATCCAGAGTCTTTCTAAGAAATACAGGGTTTAAAGGAGGTGATTGTTGAGTGAGCCAAACGGAGAGTGATGAAGGAGACAGAGCCGTGTGATTTGTCTTGCCTTGCTGTAATACCCAGCTAGCACATTTTGGTTCCTTTTTTAAACGTTCTGAGAACGTTCAGGGAATGTACATTTTTAGGTTACAGCGAGGTTCTAATAACTTTTTTCTATGGTCCCCTGAGTGTTTTCCTGGGAGGTTTTAGTAACGTTCTGAGAACGTTAATTATATGCTATTTGAAGGTAATTAAATAATGTTCTGAGAACGTTTCAATAATACATTCAATAATGCTTAGGTTAACTGTTTTGAACTCCAAGCACAGATGGGACACATGGAAATTCATTTGCTTATGGTAGAATTAGGAAATTTGCAGAAAACATAATGCTGAAGTACTGAAATTCCTACAGAAGAACGTTGTTTCTTAATGTCTGGACGTTCTGAGAAGATGACTTTAAATAGAACCATGAGGAAACCTGTGGGAAATGTTATAGGAAGGTTGCTGCAAAATAACCATAGCACTACCACGCTGTCACCAAGCTCTAAGAAACAGGTTCTCACAACGTTATATGCTAGCTGGGTATCCATGCTGGTTTGCATGCATGCAAGGGCCAGGTGCTCCTTTGCTCCGAGACTTCGAGACATTAGCTGGAGGGGAGCCTTCGCTGATAAACGGCCCACTTGACGCGATACATTTGTCAACATGTTAGCTGTATCATACTAAGGATGCACACACACACGCACCCACAGAGACAAACACACATACACAATTGTGGCACTGAATGCTGAGGGAGAGTTTTTTTACTAAACTCAGCAAACTCAGCGTCTCTTTTTCAGGACGCTGTCTTTCAGATATAATTCGTAGAAAATCCAAATAACTTCACAGATCTTCATTGTAAAGGCTTTAAACACTGTTTCCCATGCTTGTTCAATGAACCATGAACATAGAAAAAGGCTAGGGTGCACAAACTATTGAATTTTGACTCCGATTTCTTGAGATTTTTTACATTTATTTGTTAAATCAATAGAAATTCTCTGATCAATGGTATTAGTATAAAATAATATAATTTCCAAAACAAATTGAGCATACAATATAGTTCAGTATTTTTTGCTCATCTTTATCAAGGGTGCCAATCATTTCTGATGTGACTGTATGTCGTTCCACTTCATGATTGTGTCCCACTTGTTGATTCTTCACAAAAAAATACAGTTTTATATCTTTATGTTAGAAGCCTGAAATGTGGCAAAAGGTCGCAAAGTTCAAGGGGGCCGAATACTTTCGCAAGGCACTGTATGTATCTCACAAACTATAAGTCGCTTTGTATAAGAGTATCTGCTAAGTGACTAGAACGTAAATGTCTATAGCCTAAGCTGTGTTCCCTGAGGCACCAGTATGAGGAGGAGGGAACACTAGGGAATCAGTGGTGGCATCCCATTGACTCCCTTGACATCGGCTCCCAACACATAGGACATTGATGAATGACTATGATCAGAGGAGAATGAGCAATGAGAATATCCAAATATCCCCATGATGTATGGTGTAAATAGCAGTTTAGCATGCAGTGTCTTCTCACTGTGTACATAGACTAATCTGATTTCCTTCGTATTTCATCTGACATCCCCATGAATCAGTGTTCCTAATCAGCTCAGCTATCATAGAGGCTCCTCTGCATTCCAAAACAGGATCTCTCTCAGTTATTGCCAATTTAACGTTAGTTACTGTTGCATAAGGTATTCTGAATGGCTATGCAGACTGCTTTCTGTTTATTCAAATGTGTTATATCTACCATTTAAATGCCTTAGTGATTGTTGATTTGAGAGGAACTTTTGAGGGTAATATTGGGTCAGTCCATGGTTAAGCCACAACCAAGCAATTAACTCAAACCCAGTCGTGACGTTGAAAAAAATGACCATTCAAGTTTTCAGGGCAGCAAGATCACAGCTCATCTCATTTTCTAAATGGAATAAATCTGTTTAACGTTGTTTGTAATTTAATGTATCCAAAGCATCGCTGATTGGCTTCTTTGGATGACTGTGAGGACACATTCTGCATAAATTAGATTTAACATGGGTACGCCACGCGAGTACTCATCATTCCCTGCTGTGACATACCTACAACTTGTGGAGGATTTGTGTGATCCACCCTATAAACCAAAGCAATGTTCCTGGCCAGGATCCAGTCTAATGTTGTGATCTAAAAAGCATCTGCCACAGCTCACTAGTGGATCCTGAACCATCAAATGGCAAGACTGATTTGAACTCTAATGTAAACATAACAGCACCAGGCCATTTCTGACCCTCTTTGGTAAGTGTGATATGTTTCATGATAAAGTATTGGTTTAGTTGCTCATGATGTTCACTTTTTGTTTGTTGTCCATTTGGCCCATTAGGAAATTATGGTTGTTTTATTTGTGTAGATGTTTTCCATCTTGAGTGCACTACTGACGTCAGACAGAGATGGATCCCATTTTTATACAGTGTTAAAAGCACATTTAATTCCCCACATTAAACCCACCTTAGCCTCTTATCATCTACGCCTTGTTATGGAATCATTGTTGTTAGCACTCCTGCCCATTCCACCCCTACCCCACCCCACCCCACACGCGCACACACACGCACACACACACACACACACACACACACACACACACACACACACACACACACACACACACACACACACACACACACACACACACACACACACACACACACACACACACACACACACACACACACAGTAGAAGACACACACACACACACACACACACACACACACACACACACACACACACACACACACACACACACACACACACACACACACAGTAGAAGACACACACACACACACACACACACACACACACACACACACACACACACACACACACACACACACACATACACACACACACACACACACACACACACACACACACACACACACACACACACACACACACACACAGTAGAAGACACACTTCCTTTCATATTCCATACAGTAAGCCTATTTCCTTCACAATCCTTAAAAGCTTGAGTCACCTTGGAACTATGAAACTACAATGCTCAAATTGTTAGGTTGCTATAGTGACAGCTGAACTGATGCCGCTGCTTTGAATAGAACATCAGTAGATAAAATGAGTATCAATGCCCTCCATGCCATAGATTTACTATTCTCTGAATGGGTTTGGAGAGATAATGCATATTATTAGTCAATACTTTAACGCTAATGCACTTATGCAATTTCCACACAGTGCTTTTCCTTTTTTCTTCATTATGACCATTTACCCGAATGACCTATTTATAAACATTATAATTTCAAATTTGAATTTATGTAAAACAGAATGTAGTGATTTGCGGTAAAAAGAAGCAAATCCAATATTTGTGCTTCTCTTCCATGTCTACCATGACAAGATACATTTTGATACAGTAAGAAGGGGAGGTGAGGGTTGCAAGTTCTTCCATGCATAATTGGCTTCACTGCTACTCACACATCAAGACAAAATGTAATTGAAGATAACTACCTACAGTTCCGATGTTTGCTACTTCCTGTAAAGTGACGGTATAAAGGTTTTAGAGACATTTGGGATGTTACAGCAGATTACTTATGAAGATGCAAAAGAAATGGAGAGTACACCGATGTGTGAGAGATGAGGAAAGAGAGGAAATGGGAGCAGAGAGAGGGGATGACAGAGGCTCGCCTCGTGGGAGACTGTTGCTGATTACTGCTGAGGTGTGGTGGTCTCTCAGGCGCTTATAGCTTCCGAAGCATCGCCCAGGTGGGTGCTACAATTTTGGGGGGTTGATCTGTTCTCGCCTAGCCACAGCTGTGAACTTCAGAGACAGAGGTGCCTGATAAAGAGGTCAGGGGCTGCCTGTCTGTCTGACGTTTCTCCCTTGCTGGACCATCGACGTCACCTCCACGCAAGCTACTCCTGTACTGCATCATCATATTGCAGTGGAAGTGTCAGTTATTTTCTTTAAAGTGACTTTGAGATTCTGTATGAAAAGTGCTACGTTAAATAAATCTATTATTGTTATTTCCAGACTCAAATTACATTCCACTTAAGTGATAATGCCCAAGACGCCTGTGTATATTGGCGAAGACGAAGTATATACTGTACATACTGTATATTTCAAGGTGAACCCCATTCTAACAATCACCTTTCCTACCAAAGACAGAGAGTCTGCTATTGAGGACACAATGTATTGTAATGACCCTAGGGGATAGGTGCCTTCCATTGGTTTCCAATTGAGATATCATTATTGGGATTGTGGCTAGGGTGTTTGTCTATCTCAATCTACAATACTTACAATACATTATTTTGTTGAATTATTTACACATAAATACATACACTGAGTGTACAAAACATTAGGGAAACCTGCTCTTTCCATGACATCGACTGACCAAGTGAATCCAGGTGAACGTATTGATCCCTTATTGATGTCACTTGTTAAATCCACTTCAATCAGTGTAGATGAAGGGGATGAGACAGGTTAAAGAAGGATTTTACGCCTTTAGAGAGTTGAGACGTGTGCCATTCAGAGGGTGAATGGGCAAGATAAACGATTGAAGTGCTTTTGAACAGTGTATTTTAATAGGTGTCAGACACACTGGTTTGAGTGTGTGAAGAACTGCAACGCTGCTGGGTTTTTCACGCTCAACAATATCCCGTGTTCCAGCCAGGTTCCAGCCAACATGACACAACTGTGAGAAGCATTGGAGTCAACATGGGCCAGCATCCCTGTGGAACGCCTTGTAGAGTCCATGGAGTGACAAATTGAGGCTGTTCTGAGGGCAAAAGGGGCGTGCAACTCAGAATTGGGAAGGTGTTCCTAATGTTTTGTACACTCATTGTATATATAAAACCAACTGGGCACAGTAAAAGCAGAGCTCAAGGACAACTGGCTACCAATCTGTTTTACACACAGATACTAACTGTCAGAAAGAGTATATGTAAAACTATATGATCACATTGTGTAGCTGTTGGATGTTGAATGGTGGCAGAGAGGATGGTGCGTTACGGCCAGTAGCGCTAGCCAGCTAGTAGCACCGACAAATAGGGTTAGTTATCAGTTGTGTCAGTCAAGATTCGAAAGGTAACATCTGTCTTTTTCTTCTACCAATTCAAAGTTCTGAAAATGCAGTGCCTTGAAAAAGTATTCACCCCCCGTGGCATTTATCCTATTGTGTTACATTACAACCTGTAATTTAAATGGATTTTTATTTGGATTTCATGTAATGGACATACATAAAATAGTCCAAATTGGTGAAGTGAAATTATTATTACTCCATGTGCTATGAAACCCCTAAATAAGATCTGGTGCAACCAATTACCTTCAGGAGTCACATAATAAATTATATAAAGTCCACCTGTGTACAATCTAAGTGATCTCAGTATATATATACCTGTTCTGAAAGGCCCCAGAGTCTCCAACACTGCTAAGCAAGGGGCACCACCAAGCAAGCGGCATCATGAAGACCTAGGAGCTCTCCAAACAGGTCAGGGACGAAGTTGTGGAGAAGTACAGGTCAGGGCCGCACATCCCACGGGGCACCATTAAATCCATTACTAAAAAACAGAAAGAATATAGCTCCACAACAAACCTGCCAAGAGAGGGCCACCCACCAAAACTCAAGGACCAGGCAAGGAAGGCATTAATCAGAGAGGCAACAAAGAGACCGAAGATAATACTGAGGGAGCTGCAAAGCTCCACAGCGGAGATTGGAGTATCTGTCCACAGGACCACTTTAAGCCATATACTCATATACTTTACGGAAGAGTGGCCAGAAAAAAAGCCATTGAACACACGTTTGGTGTTCGCCAAAAGGCATGGGGGAGACTCCCCAAACATATGGAAGAAGATAGTCTGGTCAGATGAGACTAAAATGTAGTTTTTTGGCCATCAAGGAAAAATCTGTCTGGCACAAACATCTGTCATCACCCCGAGAACACCATCCCCACAGTGAAGCATGGTGGTGGCAGCATCATGCTGAGGGGATGTTTTTCCATCGACAGGGACTGGGAAACTGGTCAGAATTGAAGAAATGATGGATGGCGCTAAATACAGGGAAATTCTTGAGGCAAACCTGTTTCAGTCTTCCAGAGATTTGAGACTGGGATGGAGGTTCACCTTCCAGCAGTACAATGACCCTAAGCATACTGCTAAAGCAACACTCAAGTGGTTTTAAGGGGAAACATTTAAATGTCTTGGAATGGCCTAGTCAAAGCCCAGACCTCAATCCAATTGAGAATCTGTGGTATGACTTAAAGACTTGTCACGCCCTGAACTTAGAGAGCCGTTTTATTTCTCTATTTGGTCAGGTTAGGGTGTGATGTGGGGTGGGCATTCTATGTTTTGTATTTCTTTGTGTTTGGCCGAGTGTGGTTGCCAATCAGAGGCAGCTGACTATCATTGTCTCTGATTGGGAATCATACTTAACCTTTTTCCACACCTATGTTGTGGGATTGTACAGTTTTTGTAGCCTTCGGAACGGTACGTTCGTTTTGGTTTCACTTTGTTATTTTGTTGCTGGTTCTCATTGAAATACATATGATGACCACAAATTACGCTGCGCCTTGCGGCTGCGCCTTGCGTCTCCTTCAAACAACGCACGTTACAAGATTGCTGTACACCAGCAGGAACCCATCCAACTTGAAGGAGCTGGAGCAGTTTTGCCTTGAAGAATGGGCAAAAATCACAGTGGCTAGATGTGCCACGCATATAGAGACATATCCCAAGAGACTTGTAGCTGTAATTGCTGCAAATGCTGGCTCTACAAAGTATTGACTTTGACAATAAAATATATTTTGCATCTTCAAAGTGGTAGGCATGTGGTGTAAATCAAATGATACAAACCCCCCAACAATCTATTTTAATTCCAGGTTGGAAAGCAACAAAATAGGAAAAATGTCAAGGTGGGTGAATACTTTTGCAAGGCACTGTACTTCCACAATAAAGGCTAATGTCTCTGCCAGTTATTTTCAATTAGGCCTAAGCAGGGGCGAATTTCTATCCAGGCAGATTGGTCGGCGGTGCTCGTGAATGCCGCTCAGCCGAGAAAATAGGACTCTGCTCTATTTCTCAAACTGCGCTGTGTTAGCTAGCTGCTAACACTATCAGTTTACAGAGTCACATTTAACAATAACAATCATTGTTTTTTAATACATTTTTTGGGTTAATCATTCCTGTTGCCTGTAAATACTGTTTTATGCATGCTTATAGTAGGGTGACCAGACATCCCTGATTTCAATGTCCGTGATTAGTCCTCAGCAAATTAGTCCTCAGTTATATTAAGGCTCTTATTTCAATAATCAAACACTGTATCCAATCAGATTTGCATGTAACATTGAAGTCTATCCTGGTACCAAACTTGTTAGAACTACCTTTTTATGAGAATGTTTGATCAGTGATACATAGTAACCACTACATGATCAACCATGAACATCCTGTAACTTCTATTAGTGGGGAGCCTGAGGAGGATGGAAGGTTGTGGTTATAGACCACTAAATTTTGAGGAAGGGAGATCATTTACTGTGTGTGTCTGTGTGTGATGGCCCACATTTGTGTGCATTTGTGCATGTGTGCGAGTGTGAAAGGGGTGGCGCAAAAAGGGTGAGGTGAGGTAGAGTGACAGGGTGAGGTAGAGTGAGAGAATTCAAGAGAAAGATGGAGCAGCAGAAACACAAAGATATAAATTATTTCCCATTGACTTATAAGAGCAGAGACTCCTAGAAGACGGGAGGATGTTTTTTGGAAGGGAACAGTATGTTCTTCTGTCAACACATTTCTGATTAACCTCAAATGACTGGGACAAGATTCATGAGTACAATGAGTGTATGCCATTTTTTTTCTTAATATTCCTCAAATGGTCTCTCCCTGTCTTTCTCTCTTTCTCCTTTTATGACACTGCCTTTTTATGTCTCTCTCTTTCTGTGTCTATCTGTCCATCTGTCTGTCTGTTTACTTTTGTGTGACTGTTCATCCGTGCACATATGTGTGTTCACACAAAAAGTAGCTCTTATAGCACTCTAGTGCCTCATGTCACCCACCTCACATATCTAGATGCTCCCTATTGCCATCTGTCTCATGCCCTTCTGTGTGGGGCAGGAGAGAGGACATATGAGGTAACGGGTTTTGGATGGGTTGGAATAGGCTTTCAACTGATTTGGAGGGCTACTGAATGCAGGTGATTCTCAAAGAGGATGACTGAACTGAACAGACACCATCTGTTCTGAAGCATCACAGAGCCAACCACAGAGTCCACTATTTATAACACACATGACTTGAGGCTTTCACCTACCGTGTGTGGGGAGGAGAAATGAGCCACAACCAAGGAAAGTGATATTTCATCCTCTAGAACACATATGTCAGAGTCAAGGCCCGCGGGCCACATCCGGCCCGCGAGAAGGTTTTTTACGGCCCCTGGGATGATCTTGATTTATTATTAGAACCGGCCCGCAGACCGCAGCAAGCCGGCAGCCCGCAGATCTTTTACACGCACCAATACTACATTTCCCACAATGCAACGGTGACGCACCGAGCAGTAGGCTGCTTCATTTCAATATTTATTGGCACAGCAGTCGTCAGCATCACAGTAAAATTAACTTTCAGATACCCATCAAAAATGGCAAAACGGAAGGTGGACACTGAGAACCGGGGGTTTCAAACAAGGTGGGAGTCGGAGTATATGTTCACGGAGGTAGCTGGAAAACCTGTGTGTCTTCTGTGTGGAGAAAGTGTGGCGGTACTGAAAGAGTATAATCTGAGATGGGACACCACCAAGATGGGACACCACCAAGTATCACCCTCAACCTCAAACAAGTGAACATTACTGTGCAATCACATATTTAGAGTTTTTACTCAGTTCAAGTTTAAAAGTTAAAGTTTAATATTTGTTTTCACTGCATGTTACTTCTCCTTAAACAAAGTGTTGTTTTTGATTAATAGATTTTTGCACTTTATTTTATTGTATTTCAATCCAATTATATTTTAAAAATATTTCAGTTGAGTGGATGATAGAAAATTGCTATTATTGTTTTTTTCTTTGAAGTAAATTTAGCCCACTTTTGCTAAAATAGAAAATATAGGCTACTGATGGTGCCTTGAATACCGGTTTCTTTCATTTAATGTTCATGTTATGGGGATTTTTATATAAAGGAAATTTGTCTTTTGTGTCTGTTGAAAATTAAAGATTACTGACAGAGCCATAAGAAAATATTGCTTTATTTATCTGATCATATTGGAATATATTTGTTAGGTTTTCAGTAGGTTCAATTAGGTTCACTAGACTATATGCGTCATTTAAAAATTTTTCAATGAACATTCGAACAGTCCGGCCCTCGGCTTGTAGCTAAATTTTTTATTTGGCCCTCCGTCCATTTGACTTTGACACCCCTGCTCTAGAAGGTGGCCCTCTGATATTGTACACTGCATCAGGGGGACTTTGTGCATGCATGCTCGCGTACTTGAGTGTGTGCGTTGAGCAGGATCATTTCATACCCCATTATGAGATATGGCTCCTTCTCAGGCTCTCTCTCATGAGGTGGTCTGATGGGCTTCACTGCACACAGGATAGGCTATAAGACCTCTTTAATTAAATAAATCTCGCTCAGACTATATGCATTAGAAAACTGTCAAACAATTCCGTTGTGCTGGTTTATGAGGGGGGTTGAACCTGTGGGACCACCATTCCTGAGGGTGGAAGACATAATTCCACAGTCCCAGTCTACCTTTAGTCAGTGACCATAATGACATAATGTCAGAACTCACTTGATCCCCGAGAGGAACCAGACAGAACAGTGTTCATTTAATCATGCATCGAGTATAAGCGGGTTAATTAATAATGTAATAAACCACTCATCCTTAAGATTCTATTGACTCACCCGTGCATCATTCTTGGTAACATAATTTAAAAATCCCCATCAAAATCTGTCAGTTTAAGATAGAGATATCAGTTTTTATTTATCTTCTCAATCCACCACATCTGCCTGTGGCCCCCTTCCCGGAGGCCGAGCAACAGTGATTTTTGTCAGACCATGTAACATCTCTTAAATCAGTCTTCTCACGAAAATTCTAGTGTCCAAACGGTTTGGCACACAAACTATTATGACCACTCCAGAAAGGGGACACTCTCACGAACACGATGGTGTTCTACGACCCCCACAAGTGTCACGGGACTCATCTGAAGTCAGTAATGCTGATGTGCCAACATCTGTCTGTAGGGTCCAAACTCATAATGAGCCCACTATGGAAAGGGAAGACTCTCATGGGACTTGTCTGAAAGTAACCCATACAAACAAATGGAAGTATGGAGGTATTTTTGTAGCAACAAAAATATGTCCAAAAAAACATAAATATTTACTGAGCTTTATAATATCTCCTAAAGTCCCCCCTTGTCTCAGCTCGCTGGTCACCATAGCATCTCCCACCTGTAGCACACGCTCCAGCAGGTATATCTCTCTAGTCACCCCCAAAACCAATTCTTTCTTTGGCCACCTCTCCTTCCAGTTCTCTGCTGCCAATGACTGGAACAAACTACAAAAATCTCTGAAACTGGAAACACTTATCTCCCTCACTAGCTTTAAGCACCAACTGTCAGAGCAGCTCACAGATTACTGCACCTGTACATAGCCCACCTATAATTTAGCCCAAACAACTACCTCTTTCTCTACTGTATTTAATTTATTTATTTATTTATTTTGCTCCTTTGCACCCCATTATTTTTATTTCTACTTTGCACATTCTTCCACTGCAAATCTACCATTCCAGTGTTTTACTTACTATATTGTATTTACTTTGCCACCATGGCCTTTTTTTTGCCTTTACTTCCCTTATCTCACCTAATTTGCTCACATCGTATATAGACTTGTTTATACTGTATTATTGACTGTATGTTTGTTTTACTCCATGTGTAACTCTGTGTCGTTGTATGTGTCGAACTGCTTTGGTTTATCTTGGCCAGGTCGCAATTGTAAATGAGAACTTGTTCTCATCTTGCCTACCTGGTTAAATAAAGGTGAAATAAAAAAATACAAAAAATATAGGACAGACACTTCAAAACCTACTTTTTACTGTATTTTTTTTGCCTTTTATGAATGTGTTATTCAATGTGTTTCTATGGGCTATAGTACTAAAGACCACATTCAATATTTTATCAACTAGCCAAATTATCCATGGTATGACCATCCTAAAACAATTATATATGTAAGCTTAAACCCCTGCTCCCCCTCTTAAGAATTGGTATTATAAATTTGCTTTAGCGCAAACATCTGAACAAGTACTCTGTATAATTGTTGTTATGTTATCACTTTCTGTTTTCTCAGAGCTCGTTTGTGGTTAGCAGTGGTACGTTTGTAGCAAAAATGGAAAAGTACATAAAAAGAGAATGTACCATGAGTCATTGTAACGGAGCTATTTTATCATTGCAATTGTGTAAATCTTGAAACATTGAAATGAGATCAAGTGTATTAGCTCAAAGCTAAAAAGATCACAAGACATTTTAACATTTTCTCATGTGACATTCCAGGTGGGCTTTCTACACTTTATTTCAGACCACCTCTCTCCTTCCCTCCCCTCTTTCTCTGTGTCCTTTCTGTGTCCCCTTCGTGTGCATCCTTCTGTGTCCCCTTTGTGTGTATCCTTCTGTCTCCCCTTCGTGTGTATTCGATCTCTCTCTCTCTCTCTCCCCCCACTTTTCATTTTCTCACTCCTCCTAGGAAGATGGTTGTTGGTTCTTTGATGAAATCAGTGAAATGGAAAGTTGAAAGGGTAGAGGAGTAGATAGTCATCAGACTTAGCTGTGGTTGAACACCAGCCCTGTGCTACGCTTCAATAGGAGGTAATGCTAGAGTTGGCCTCCATAGAGCAGTGATCAGCAGCAGAGGAGGTAACTGCCCATAGGGGCAATTCAATAGAGTTAGACAGAAGGTGTAGAGTATATGTGGCCTGGTCATGGTAAATTCAATCACTCCACTTCCTCTATGTAATGTTGTCTCTGGATGGAGCAGCCTACTCTTTTAATTATCCAATAAATTCAATCAATCAATCTCTGCCCATCATATTTAGTTGTGATTTCATCATGTTTCCTCATTATAGATGACTATTTACACAGTACCTTATACCACAGCATTGTTGAGTACTCATTTCTCATTGCCTCGAAGGGCATTCTAGAATGGACATTAAAACCAGATAATGGGACAGTTGAAGATGATTTCGGGACACCTTGCAATCATGACGCAATATCGCCCACTCATGCAGACTGTACTTTCTACAAAGTTACAGAAAGCTAAACCAACAAACACAGAACCTACATTTGGATACAGACACTTACGTTTTTAAGCATCTGATGGCCTAACGTGGTGAGTGAAGGACATGAATTTCTCAGGTCTCTATGCTGCAATCATGACGCATGTGGCGCTGTGCTGTCAAATCCTCGCACATGTTTCTAGTTTGACCAACTGTTGTCAGCAACTGGTGTTTTTGAATTCTGTTTTTTGTCCATTAAAATAACATCAAATTGTTAATGTTGTAAATGACTATTGTAGCTGGAAATGGCTGATTTTTTAAATGGAATATCTACATAGATCGTCTAGAGGTCCATTATCAGCATCCATAACTCCTGTGTTCCAATGGCACATTGTGTTAGCTAATCCAAGTTTATAATTTTAAAATGCTAATTGATCATTAGAAAACCTCTTTTGCAATTATGATAGCACAGCTGAAAAATATTGGTCTGATTAAAGAAGCAATAGAACTGGCCTTCTTTAGACTAGTTGAGTATCTGGAGCATCAGCATTTGTGGGTTCAATTACAGGCTCAAAATGGCCAGAAACAAAGACCTTTCTTCTGAAACTCGTCAGTCTATTCTTGTTCTGAGAAATCAAGGCTATTCCATGCGAGACACAATGCTGTGTGCTACTCCCTTCACAGAACAGCGCAAACTGTCTCTTACCAGAATAGAAAGAGGAGTGGGAGGCCCCAGTGCACAACTGAGTAAGAGGACAAGTACATTAAAGTGTCTAGTTTGAGAAACAGACGCCTCACAAGTCCTCAACTGGCAGCTTCATTAAATAGTACCCACAAAACACCAGTCTCAGCGTTAACAGTGAAGAGGCGACTCCCCGATGCTGGCTTTCTAGGCAGAGTTGCAAAGAAAAAGCCATATCTCTTACTGGCCAATAAAAAGAAAAGATTAAGATTTGCCTAGAAGATTTGCCTAGAAGGCCAGCATCCCCGGAGTCACCAGTTGAGGACTTGTGAAGAGTCTGTTTCATGAACAAATAAACATTGAAACATCCATTCCACCCTCTGGAACAGACTGTTATAGGACATTTAGAATGTCTTAGGGCCACATTGGTGTGGAAAAGCCTTCGGGAGCTCTGTGAAAGACCACTTACACATGTCTCTGTAGCCCTGCACTGCCTGGCCTGCTCTCCACTAGATGCATCATGCCGGAATAACATTTTGAAGCATCTACTTAAGTACATGTTTACAACAAAATGCAATCACACATGCTACACACTTGCATATGTGTGCACACACACAGCGCACACACACACACACACACACACACACACACACACACACACACACACACACACACACACACACACACACACACACACACACACACACACACACACACACACACACACACATGGCTATAGAGTTATATCTGTTTGCTTAGGTACTACCTTTGAAACTATAGGCTATTTTTGCAAAACTAACCACAAAACCAAACACCAAACCAGCAAAACATTATACATCTCTTGCAAAATCAAACAATTCTTGCAAAACTCTTCAAACTCGTTAAAAACAAAATAGTGTTTTTGCGTCAATACAGTACACCCAAACCATAATTTGAATAAGCACACGAAGCACCAACTACGCACTGATAGTATAAATGAAAAACACTTCTTTTTCATTTATAAATTAAAAACACTTTTTCTTTTTCTGTGTGCAGGTCATAGCAGTTTGCAATAAAGTATAGCCATACATGTAGTAAACACACATACACATAGGTATCCAAATGTGTAAAGTATGGATGTGTATTCCGAACATAACACACTATCAATACAAATAAGGGGAGAAATGTTTTAACACTCCTCAAACAACAAAAACATTTCTGCTAGACAAAAAAATAACTGAAAAAATGTGGCTACATCTCACCTTCTTTGTGGGTCTGGCCATAAGACTTCATTACATTTACATTTACATTTAAGTCATTTGGCAGACGCTCTTATCCAGAGCGACTTACAAATTGGTGAATTCACCTTATGACATCCAGTGGAACAGCCACTTTACAATAGTGCATCTAAATCATTTAAGGGGGGGGGTGAGAAGGATTACTTTATCCTATCCTAGGTATTCCTTAAAGAGGTGGGGTTTCAGGTGTCTCCGGAAGGTGGTGATTGACTCCGCTGTCCTGGCGTCGTGAGGGAGTTTGTTCCACCATTGGGGGGCACATCATGTGTGATGTTGTTTTGAGCTAAGCAGCGTGGAAAGTATTGCCTGGAGTGACGTATCCAGGCCTGGCATGACCCCTGATTGATGGCTCCACAAGCCTCCTCCATTGCCTGTAGAAGGGGTGGTGGGGCTGGCGAACATACACCTTCCGACGCCATGCACAGAAGAATTATTCAATAGGATTCAAGAACGGAGAGTATGGTGGGAGATTGAGTGCGATGAAAAGTGGGTGACCAGTGAACCAATTGTGTCCAGAAATGTGATAATGTGTGCAGTGTTGTATGGTCCTAGGATTGCATGATTGTGAAGAATGCCGTTTTGACGAATAGCCGCACACATTGTTATGTTGCCACCACGTTGTCCCGGGACGTTGATGATGGCACGGTGTCCGATGATATTTCTGACATGGCCCCTTGTTTTTGCAAGGTTGAAACCTGCCTCGTCCACATATATTAGCTCATGATGCACTGCATCTGCTTCTAGCTCCATGCCTCTCTGAAAGAGACAAGACAAAACAATGTAACACAGTACAAAAAAGACAGGGATCAGTCAATATGACAGGGATCAGTCAATATGCACCATACACTTCAAGATGCAGTACCAATGATAGGATAGTAGAGCTCACCAGCACATTTTCATATCTCAGTTGTTTTACATGGTCTGAGTTTCTTTCGAAAGAGACTCTGTACAGCTGCTTCATCCTAATTCTATTGCGTTTCAGTCGACGACAGTGCAGAAAGACTCACTCTGTCGACGCTGCGGCATATGGTGTTCTCTGAGTCTGATGCAGTTATTTGCAATGACCATATTTACAATGCGGGTCTCCTGCTCTGGGGTGATCAGTCAACCTCTTCCACCAGATACTGGTTGTCTTGCAGTTCTGTAAAAATCATTTGAATGGTTTTAGTGATTTATCCTTCTCATTATGAAAGTACAGTACATATTACTGCACCAGTAAGACTACAGCACTTACAGTTACTTACCGGCTCTCATTTCGAAATATATGGATGATACCTGCAACTGTATAGCGGCTCAGATTTGGTTGAACCCGTTGCCCAGCCTCCCTCATGCTCATCCCATGGTTGACAACATGGTCAACCATAGGAGATCTGATTTCATCAGTTATTGTGTTCCTGACTCCCCTTCCTCTTCCTCTTCCGTCTCCCTGTCCTACTTCACCTCTTCCTTCTCTTCCTCCTCCTCCTCTTACTTATTCACCTCCTCATCCTCATCCTCTTTGTCCTCCTCCTCGTCCTCCTGTAGTTCTCACCCCTCTTACTCTCTGTCCAATATTGGCCTACATTGTTGTCCAAACCAAATGTTTACCTGTGGCCTATTTATAGTGCTCAAGCTCTGATTTGTAAGTGAACTCATTATCTAAAAAGCAATTGGCGAAATAGTGTAGCAATGTAGAGACCAATGTTTACAGTTTTGCTAGATGTGTGTTATTAAATTTCAAACTGAGTGTAAAGCAGTGAGTTGTGTTTACAGTTTTGCAAAAAGTGTGTTATAAAATTACAACCTGCGTGTAAAGCAGAGAACGTGCATTCATTTTGGCACACTGGGTAAATTCATTGGCTACAAGTGTTAATGGTTTCAGAGATAGTGCTTCAAGAATCACTGTTGGTGTTTAAGCATTCAGAAAAAAACTTTAATATGAACAAATGATCATTGAAACATCCATACCCACCCTCTCTCCCCCATCCACCCTCTGAAGCTATGAACGGTTGGCCTGCTCTATACCTGGATAGAAGACCAGATGCTGCTGGGTGTAGGGTTGGAGGGCCAGTATAGGGAGCACTCTTCCCCAGCCTCTGGAACTCTTCCCTGTTGCTGTAAATTAGATTGAAATAAAGGTAAATGATATAGTCATGCTGCACGGTGCTAATTTCAATAAGCTGCAAATGGAGAATAACAGGCCACCTAGGGAGAAAACAAAGATCTCTCAACTCTGTTTACCAAGCAGTGTAAACAAACAAAGTTTTAGCATTAATTATACTCAGTAGAAAGCAGGAAGAGGGTCGTGATAAGGCTAGGTTTTGGTCGGCTGCACTATCGTCCCTGCCAACTCAAGCTTGAGAGCCGCAGCTGATGGGTGGTTCATTGAGAGGCTGATCACGACGCCAGCTCCCC
Organism: Oncorhynchus masou masou; assembly: GCF_036934945.1. Classification (NCBI taxonomy): domain Eukaryota; kingdom Metazoa; phylum Chordata; class Actinopteri; order Salmoniformes; family Salmonidae; genus Oncorhynchus; species Oncorhynchus masou. Next base: position 28,162,342 of record NC_088241.1, on the reverse strand, counting down.
ACCAGCTCCCCAACATTTAACTATTTCATCCGCTCCTATGATAAGCCCACCTCTACTTCAGGCAGGGATGAAGGAGGCCATATACTCATCTGGTGGCAAACAGCAAATGCTCTCTGATATGAATGCATTATTGAAAGGAATGCAAAATGGACACATATAAGAGAGAGCTTTAATACAATTCCTCTCTGACTACAATATGAAATGCAAGGACATGTTATTTTATTTTAATTAAGACTTTCTCTGACAAATGTGGGCATTCCCTGATTGAACGACAGCTCACCTAACGTGAATGAATAGCCAATGTAGAAGCACACTTCCATGTGCAAGCATAGTCACAATTTCCATAGTAGCCAAAGCAGCAAAATCATTCTTTGTGCAACGGCCGCTTTTCCCCTATGTATCTATTTCACTTTTCAGCTCTTGAGGGTAGCTACAGTAGGCCTCATTGACATGAGATGGTGATTCGCCTTGGGTGGGCTGGTGACAGTGAACCTGTTGCTCTCATGGCAACTGGTAGGCATCCAAGTTACTACCAGTTTATTAAATGATAAGCAGCTTGCGGGGGTTCACATTGGCCTGACATTTTAGCTGTCACAACTTTGGCACAGCTCTAGATCCAGGCTTGACATAGTGCCTCTTGCATCTTTATGGGGGAATGAATGAGTGCTGCTCCCAGTGCCAGGTTGTGGAATCTTTCCCGCTGATCGCCGTGCTCAATCATGTCCTGAGCAGTGGTGTTTGTCTTCTTTATGCATGTATTTCCCCCCCATACCACTTACACTCCTCTCCTTTTCAGAGCCAATGTTAACGGATGAGCCCCGTCTCCATGCTGTACTGCCATTGTACAGTTGTTTGGGCCGTTTTCCTTTTCTGGAGTTTCTTCTGTTGTTTAAGCCCATTTGTGAAATATAATGGTTAAGCATTCCTGAGGCATGAATAAAACATTGGGTTAATCAAATCAAATCAAAATCAAATCAAATTTATTTATATAGCCCTTCGTACATCAGCTGATATCTCAAAGTGCTGTACAGAAACCCAGCCTAAAACCCCAAACAGCAAGCAATGCAGGTGTAGAAGCACGGTGGTTAGTAAAAACTCCCTAGAAAGGCCAAAACCTAGGAAGAAACCTAGAGAGGAACCAGGCTATGTGGGGTGGCCAGTCCTCTTCCGGCTGTGCCGGGTGGAGATTATAACAGAACATGGCCAAGATGTTCAAATGTTCATAATTGACCAGCATGGTCGAATAATAATAAGGTAGAACAGTTGAAACTGGAGCAGCAGCACGGCCAGATGGACTGGGGACAGAAAGGAGTCATCATGTCAGGTCGTCCTGGGGCATGGTCCTAGGGCTCAGGTCCTCCAAGAGAGAGAAGGAGAGAATTAGAGAACGCACACTTAGATTCACACAGGACACCGAAATGGACAGGAGAAATACTCCAGATATAACAAACTGACCCCAGCCCCCCGACACATAAACTACTGCAGCATAAATACTGGAGGCTGAGACAGGAGGGGTCAGGAGACACTGTGGCCCCATCCGAGGACACCCCCGGACAGGGCCAAACAGGAAGGATATAACCCCACCCACTTTGCCAAAGCACAGCCCCCACACCACTAGAGGGATATCTTCAACCACGAACTTACCATCCTGAGACAAAGCTGAGTATAGCCCGCAAAGATCTCCGCCATGGCACAACCCAAGGGGGGGTGCCAACCCAGACAGGATGACCACATCAGTGAATCAACCCACTCAGGTGACGCACCCCTTCCAGGGACGGCATGAGAGAGCCCCAGTAAGCCAGTAAGCCAGTGACTCAGCCCCTGTAATAGGTTTAGAGGCAGAGAATCCCAGTGGAAAGAGGGGAACCGGCCAGGCAGAGACAGCAAGGGTGGTTTGTTGCTCCAGAGCCTTTCCGTTCACCTTCAATAGTTCACCTAATCAATAGTGTTTATTTTTTTGTCGGAGGGGGCAGCACATTGGCAAACAACCAAGATACACGCTAGGAAGCATTTCTCGTTAGAAAAGTCCCTACAGAAATATATGCATCCTGATTCCAGGTATAAAGGGAACATTTGGAAAAACAGTATACACAGTCCAAATATAACTTTTTATGGTCTGCTTTTATCAATGGATGCCTAATGAGGCTTTTGTGGTTTCATACAGTATAATGTGTGAGCCGAGAGAATGACTGATCTTTTCATGTCCAATCTCAACAACACACTCAAGCACACTCTCATCATGCATTAGCACAACACATGCCCCTTTCAGCTTTCAGTGAAAGGAGGAAACAAGAACATTGATTCATCCCGCTTCTCTATGAGCTGCATGCGATATCTTACATTAGAGGCTGCAACAGCACTATACAGTTGCATCTACGTTCTCACAGGTATTGCCTAAATCGTAAAGAGCAAAACGTGGAAGGTCTATTTGTGTTTGCACGTGTGACGCACGGCGAGAGCTGTATGGATGTCCTTCACTTAGGTATCGGCAATGGTTTGATCGTTCACCCCAACACAGTGACATAGACAAGATTTAAGTGAAGTACACGCTCGTGACAGATGACATCCTGGTATGAGATTGTCTGTGGCTGAGGATGAAATCAGCCCACGTTGAAGGTCACAAGCAAACAACGGAGTCTCAATGCCAGCATCAGCCTCCCACCGTGTTGGAAACGAGCAGTTCTGGTTGAAATGAATAAACACAAGCCCCTTCTCTGTTGTATGACTATTTCAAAGTAACCACATTGGTTGACGTATGTCCAAGGTTCCCAGAGGTTGATGAGGAGAGGTGAGGCTGTTGCGCTCAGGGACTCTTTCGCATGAACGACACCCACTTTCCACTTAACTCCTCTGCTTCTCTCGTCACTTTGTGATCAGAAGGGAGACAAGCCACCAATACTATGGCTGCAAAACGTTTGCTGACCTTTGTTCCAGAGGACAACTGTGTCATCTTTAAAAGTGACGGGGACAGAAGAAGCCATATGGGAAATATATTTCCTCCCCTGACAAATCGGTCAATTATCCATCATTCCGTTTCAATGTTTATAGGGATTAGAAAGCAGAACAATACGGCTATGATTAAGCGCCCCATAATTAAATGTCACCATGTTTCATGGTTTCATTTTTCAATGATAATGTCCTGTTGAATTGAATAACTGCCACAGGTAATTGCATTGAGTCAAAAGAACAACCACAACGTATCAGTGAAATCAATTGGTTTAAGCTTCAAGCATGGCAGATGTTGCAACCAGAATGCCAGCAGCGTTTAGTCAGGTAGTTTCTGGAAGACAAATAGGTGCTGTTTATCTCAAAGGTCTCAAAGAGAAAGTCTGCACTCTTAAGATTGAGTATATCACAAATACACTGAACAAAAATATAAACGCAACATGTAAAGTGTTCATCCAATGTTTCATGAGCTGAAATAAAAGATCCCAGAAATGTTCCATAATCACAAAAAGCTTATTTCTCAAAAATGTTGTGCACAAATTTGTTTATAACCCTGTTAGTAAGCATTTCTCCTTTGCCAAGATAATGACTAGTGTGGTATATCACAAAACTGATTAAACGGCAGGATCATTACACAGGTGCACCTTCTACTGGGGATAATAAAGGCCACTCTAGAATGCAGTTCTGTCACACAACACAGTGCAACAGCGTACAATTGGAATGCTGATTGCAGGACAAACCAAATATTTTTCATGTATTTGTCACATACGCCGAATACAACAGTGAAATGCTTACTTACAAGCCATTAACCAACAATGTTTTAAGAAAAAAAAAGTGTTAAGTAAAAAATAGAAAATAAAAGTAACAAATAGTTAAACAGCAGCAGTAAAAAAAACAATAGCAAAGATATATACAGGGGGTACCGGTACAGAGTTAATGTGCGGGGGCACCGGTAAGTCGAGGTAATTGAGGTAATATGTACATGTAGGTAGAATTATTAAAGTGACTATGCATAGATAGTGGGGCCTGGGTAGCCATTTGATGAACTGTTCAGGAGTCTTATGTCTAGGGGGTAGAAGCTGTTAAGAAGCCTTTTGGACCTAGATTTGGCACTCCGGTACCGCTTGCTGTGCGGTAGCAGAGAGAACAGTCCATGACGAGGGTGGCTGGAGTCTTTGACAATTTTTAGGGCCTTCCTATGTCACCGCCTTGTATAGAGGTCCTGAATGGCAGGAAGCTTGGCCCCAGTGATCTACTAGGCTGTACGCACTACCCTCTGTAGTGCCTTGCGGTCGGAGGCGAAGAAGTTGCCATAGCAGGCAGTGATGCAAACAGTCCGGATGCTCTCGATGGAGCAGCTGTGGAACCTTTAGAGAATCTGAGGACCCATGCCAAATCTTTTCAGTCTCTTGATGGGGAATACGCTTTGTTGACCCTCTTCAAAACCATCTTACTGTGTTTGGACCATGATAGTGTGTTGGTGATGTGGAAGCCAAGGCACTTGAACCTCTCAACCTGCTCCACTGCTGGCCCGTCAATGAGAATGGGGGCTCAGTCCTTCTTTTCCTGTAGTCCACAATCATCTCCTTTGTCTTGATCACGTTGAGGGAGAGGTTGTTGTCTTGGCACCACACAGCCAGGTCTTTGTCCTCCTCCCTATAGGCTGTCTCATCGTTGTTGGTGATCAGGCCTACCACTGTTGTGTCATCTGGCCATGCAGTCATGAGTGAACAGGGAGTACAGGAGGGGACTAAGCACGCACCCCTGGGGGCCCCTTTGTTGAGGATCAGTGTGGCAGATGTGTTGCTACCTACCCTAACCACCTGGGAACGGCCCGTCAGGAAGTCCATGATCCAGTTGCAGAGGGAGGTGTTTAGTCCCAGGGTCCTTAGCTTATTGATGAGCACTATACTGTTGAACGCTGAGTTGTAGTCAATGAATAGCATTCTCACATAGCATAGGTGTTCATTTTGTCCAGGTGGGAAAGGGCAGTGTTGAGTGCAATAGAGATTGCATCATCTGTGGGATCTGTCAGGGTGGTATGCAAATTGGTCTGGGTCTAGAGTTTCTGGGATAATGGCTTTGATGTGAGCCATGACCAGCTTTTCAAAGCACTTCATGGCTACAGATGTGAGTGCTACAGGTCGGTAGTCATTTAGGCAGGTTACCTTAGTGTTTTTGGGACTATGGTGGTCTGCTTGAAACATGTTGGTATTACAGACTCGGTCAGGGACAGGTTGAAAAAGTCAGTGAAGACTCTTGCCAGTTGTTCAGTGCATGCTCCGAGTACATGTCCTGGTAATCTGTCTGGCCCTGCGGCCTTGTTTGAAGGTCTTACTCACATCGGCTACAGAGAGAGGGATCACAGTCATCAAGAACAGCTGATGCTCTCATGTAGGCTTCAGTGTACCCACATGCCTCGAAGCGAGCATATAAGTAATTTAGCTAATCTGGTAGGCTCATATCACTGGGCAGCTCGTGGCTGTTCTTCCCTTTGTAGTCCGTAATAGTTTGCGAGCCCTGACACATCCGACAAGCGTCGGAGCCGGTGTAGTACGATTCGATCTTAGTCTTGTATTGACACTTTGCCTGTTTGATGGTTCGTCGGAGAGGCATAGAAGGATTGCTTATAAGCTTCCGGGTTAGAGTCCCGCTCCTTGAAAGCGGCAGCTCTAGCCTTTAGCTGAGTGGGAATGTTGCCTGTAATCCATTGCTTCTGGTTGTGGTATGTATGTACGGTCACTGTGTCATTGATGCACTTATTGATGCCATCGGAAGAATCCCGGAAAATATTCCAGTCTGTGCTACAAAAAACAGTCCTCTAGCTTCACATCTGTTTCATATGACCACTTTCTTATTGACTGAGTCACTGGTGCTTCCTGCTTTAATTTGAGTTTATAAGCATCGTTCCCAACAACTAAGAGCACCGCCTCTGGATGAGCGTTTTCCTGTTTGCTTATGGCCCTATAGAGCTCATTGAGTGCAGTCTTAGTGCTTGTGGTGGTATATAGACAGCGACGAAGAATATAGATGAAAACTGTCTTGGTAAAGAGAATTGAATGTTCATTTCTTGACCATAAGCCACCTCCAACTTCATTTTAGAGAATTTGGCAGTACGTCCAACCGGCCTCACAACCGCAGACCACGTTTAACCACGCCAGCCCAAGACCTCCATATAAGGCTTCTTCACCAGCTGGATCGTCTGAGACCAGTGTCATGACGTTGGCCTCTTTGGGTATAGCAAGCCCCATCCCCCTCTCCCTGCCTCCCCCGTTCCTCCTTCAACTAGGTTGCTGTGGTCAGAGAGACGTCGTAAATTCCTGAGGATCTCCTCGTGGACACACAGTATAGTGAGAGTAAATTTTCATAGAGGACAAAGGAAATCCTTCCACCTCACAGAACTTGAGGTACGAACAAATTTCATGTTCTGGAGAAAGTATAAAAGATCGGTGAAGAATCCAGCTACGAACTGGTCCGTTTGTCACAACTTGGGAAAGCACATGGGAGACGGTGTGGCCACATTACCATAACTCTGTTTATATAATAGCCTCGGATATGAGGTTTCCATCTAATTGTTGTATAAGATGAATGAGTGAGTATGATACTGTTTGTATAATTGTGTAATATGATTTTGGACTGTTTAATTAAGAAAAATACAATTCCCTTTTGATTTGAACTAAATCAGAGGACCGCCACTGAGCCCAGTTAGGGTCAGGCCTCCCGGGACAGCCCTTTTTCGGCCCTTCCGAATAAAAACCCCACTCGGGTTTTCAATCAGCGGACCGAGCTTACCTCAATTACGAGATGGCTAAAGGTTGCAGACCATGTTTTTCTCCATTAGGGGAGACAAAGGTTGTAGACCATTGCTGAATCTTTTAACCATACCACGTGGTTAAACTCTAAGACTATCGATACCGACAGTCACACCCTGACCATAGTTTGCTTTGTATGTTTCTATGTTTTGTTTGGTCAGGGTGTGATCTGAGTGGGCATTCTATGTTGTGTGTCTAGTTTGTCTGTTTCTGTGTTTGGCCTGATATGGTTCTCAATCAGAGGCAGGTGTTAGTCATTGTCTCTGATTGGGAACCATATTTAGGTAGCCTGTTTGGTGTTGGGTTTTGTGGGTGATTGTCCTTATGTCCTTTTTCTGTCGTGTGTTACTTAGCTTATTGTTAGTTTATTGTTTTTGTATTTGATATGTGTTCACTTTGTTTTCATTAAACATGGATCGCAATAGCCACGCTGCATTTTGGTCCCACTCTCCTTTGCCCACAGAAAACCGTCACAGAATCACCCACCACAACAGGACCAAGCGGCGTGGTAACGGGCAGCAGCAGGAGCAGCGAAATAAGGATTTCTGGACTTGGGAGGAAATCCTCGACGGTAAAGGACCCTGGGCACAGCCTGGAGAATATCGGCGCACCAAGGAAGAACTGGAGGCGGGGAAAGCGGAGAGGCGCTGGTATGAGGAGGCAGCACGGCGGTGTGGATGGAAGCCCGAGAGTCAGCCCCAAAAATGTATTGGGGGGGGCTCACAGGAAGTATGGCGAAGCGAGGTAGGAGACCTGCGTCAACTTCCTGTGGTTACCGGGGGGCTAGAGAGACCGGGCAGGCACCGTGTTATGCTGTGAAGCGCACGGTGTCCCCAGTGCGGGTGCATAGCCCGGCGCGATACATTCCAGCTCCGCGTATCGGCCGGGCTAGAGTGGGCATCGAGCCAAGTGCCATGAAACCGGCTCTACGCATCTGGTCTCCAGTGCGTCTCCTTGGGCCGGCTTACATGGCACCAGCCTTGCACATTGTGTCCCCGGTTCGCCTGCATAGCCCAGTGCGGGCTATTCCACCTCGCCGCACTGGCAGGGCGACCGGGACCATTCAACCGGGTAAGATTGGGCAGGCTCGGTGCTCAAGAGCTCCAATGCGCCTGCACGGTCCGGTCTATCCGTCACCACCTCCACGCACCAGCCCTCCGGTGGCAGCCCCCTGCACCAGGCTGTCTCTCCGACTCATCCTTACAGGTGCTCCTGCCTCTCCAGCGCTGCCGGAGCCTTCCTCCTCTCCAGCTTTGCCGGAGCTACCCGTCTGCCCAGCGCCGCCTGAGCCACCCGTCTGCCCAGTGCCGCCAGTGCCGCCAGTCTGCAAGGAGCCGCCAGTGCCGCCAGTCTGCAAGGAGCCGCCAGTGCCGCCAGTCTGCAAGAGGCCGCCAGTGCCGCCAGTCTGCAAGAGGCCGCCAGTGCCGCCAGTCTGCAAGAGGCCGCCAGTGCCGCCAGTCTGCAAGGGGCCGTAAGTGCCGCCAGTCAGCCAGGGGCCGGCAGTGCCGCCAGTCAGCCAGGGGCCGCCAGTGCCGCCAGTCAGCCAGGGGCCGCCAGTGCCGCCAGTCAGCCAGATGCCGCCAGTCTGCCCGGAGCTGCCAGAGCCTCTCAGCCCAGAGGCGCCAGAGCCCCTCAGCCCAGAGGCGCCAGAGCCCCTCAGCCCAGAGGCGCCAGAGCCCCTCAGCCCAGAGCAGCTGTCCCTCAGTCCCGAGCAGCTGCCCCTCTGTCCCGAGCAGCTGCCCCTCTGTCCCGAGCAGCTGTCCCTCTGTCCCGAGCAGCTGCCCCTCTGTCCCGAGCAGCTGCCCCTCGGTCCCGAGCAGCTGCCCTCTGTCCCGAGCAGCTGCCCCTCTGTCCACAGCTGTCCCTCTGTCCCGAGCTGCCCCTCTGTCCAGTGGGGTCATGTAGTAGGGTCGCCGTAGTTAGGAGGCCAAGGAAGCGGACAAGGTGGCGGACTAAGACTATGGCGAAGTGGGGGCCACATCCAGCACCAGAGCCGCCACCGCAGACAGATGCCCACCCAGACCCTCCCCAATAGGTTCAGGTTTTGCGGCCGGAGTCCGCACCTTGTTGGGGGGGGTACTGTCACACCCTGACCATAGTTTGCTTTGTATGTTTCTATGTTTTGTTTGGTCAGGGTGTGATCTGAGTGGGCATTCTATGTTGTGTGTCTAGTTTGTCTGTTTCTGTGTTTGGCCTGATATGGTTCTCAATCAGAGGCAGGTGTGAGTCATTGTCTCTGATTGGGAACCATATTTATGTAGCCTGTTTGGTGTTGGGTTTTGTGGGTGATTGTCCTTATGTCCTTTTTCTGTCGTGTGTTACTTTAGCACCAGTGTTAGGCTGTTTCGGTTTTCGTATTACGTTTATTGTTTTTGTATTTGATTCGTGTTCACTTTGTCTTCATTAAACATGGATCGCAATAGCCACGTTGCATTTTGGTCCGACTCTCCTTTGCCTACAGAAAACCGTGACACCGACAGAATAAGAACAAGTCTTTGATATTAATTACTAGTCTGCAGCTAGGAATTCAGTATCATTGAATGCGAAGAACAACAACCGCCGAAACATCCATCCTATAACGAAACAAATGAATGTCACTTTGAACTATCCACTATAACCACGACAGAGAGAGAGGGAGAGAGACGGACAGTTCTACAAAATAAATTAACTTTTCACCAGCGATCAAGACGACACACTGAGCATAAATATATATATTGATTGCAATTGTTCCCGAATGAGTGAGCGTTCATGTGTAAAGGATTAGCATTTCAATAGTTAGAATTATAACTTTGTATTGACTTCTTAGTCGACCCCCACTTCCCCTTTTGTCTAACAAGCCACCATGCCGGTTTAGCCCACTAGGCACATTCTCATTTCATGTAACCACATTTACCTTGTTTGTTTGTTTATGCATTTCTGTGAATTACTTAGTTAGTGATAAATAAATGATTTAAGACAATTGATGTATGGATGACTCATAGTGAAGACTTGGTTCGTGCAGATAACCAACAATTTACGACGTTTGGAATGAGACTACCGTGAGGTAAAGTAAATAATGAATTAATTCGAAGACTAATTGATCAGACAAAATATCTGAAAAGTTATTTTAGGAAATGATAACTTTGTCATCTGATTATTTTTCCTTGGTTCCCCCGACTTCCTAGTTAATTATGTATGTGATTAATCAGTTGATCGCGTAATACTAATTACAGAGAATCTTTGATGAAAACTACGTCTTCAGTTTAATGATAGTAAAGACACGACACCAACCACCCAAACAGCTGATAAAACTGTGGGTTTGCACAAGCAAATAATTTCTGCACAAACTGTCAGAAACCATCTCAGGGAAGCTAATCTGTGTGCTCATCATCCTCACCAGGGTCTTGACCTGACCGCAGTTCGGCGTCGTAAACGACTTCATTGGGGCAATGCTCACCTTCAGTGGTCACTGGAAGGTTGGAGAAGTGTGCCCATCACAGATGAATCCAGGTTTCAATTGTACTGGGCAGATGTGTATGGCGTCTTGTGGGATTGAGAAGTTTGCTGATGTCAACATTGTGAACAGAGAGCCCCATTGTGGCGGTGGGGTTATGGTATGGGTGTGTATGAGCTACAGACCTCAAACAGAATTGCATGTAATTGATGGAAATACCGTGACGAAATCCTGAGGCCAATTGTCATGCCATTCATCCACCACCATCACCACGTCGCCATCATCCGCCTCCATCACCACGTTTCAGCATGATAATGCACAGCACCATGCCGCAAGCTGAAAATGTCCCAGTTCTTCCATAACCTGCATACTCACCAGACTTGTTTAGGATGCTCTGGATTGACATATATGACAGCATGTTCCAGTTCCCGTCAATATCCAGCAACCTCGCACAGGCACTGAAGAGGATCAATTCTATGCGAAGGAGATGTGTTGCGCTGCATGGGGCAAATGGTGGTCACACCAGATACTGACTGGTTTCCTGATCCATGCCCCTACCTTTTCCCCAAGGTATCTGTGACCAATAGATGCATATCTGTATGCCCAGTCACTTATTTTCATCATCCTGTATTTGCATGGAGAGGCAGATGAGTCATCCAGGCCCACTAGCTTTACCTTGGGAATCAGGATCATTAGACAAGCCTTATCTTCCATAGGTCTCCATCGGAGTAATGATGAAAGTACACAAAATGGCATGGTTATTAATGCGTTTGTCAAATTTGTACATAGACACTCTTAGCAAAGGCCCATTCTGTTGAGAAAATTGAAGCTGCATTTTCTTTCATGTATTGGTGACCTTTCTTTGCTCCAATCATATGATCATCTCTCCATAATTGATGTGAGGTCATTAAAACAGAATGAAACATTGTCAATAGCCTACATGCACTGCTCTGAATGGGCAAGGTACTTATCACAGAGACCTCCTTACTATTTTAATGTCAAGATCAATTATATAACCCACACACTTATTATAAAAGTTGAAAGTGTACTGCTCTACCATAACCTGCTTTGCTAAAGGTTACACTACTCTGTTAATGAAGCCCAAGTGTGTTTTTTAATCGTTATTTCTCAACTTTCACCTCATGGAAATGTTTCTATTAAGATGTGATAGAAAAAGACCCAAGAAGAATCGAGGTTGAAATCGCTGCCAAAGGTGCTTCAACAGACAGAAAAGATGGCGGACTGAACACAGCAGTGTAGATCCCCCCCCTCAGGATAAAAACATAATATTTAATATCGGTGAGTTAGATTAAATATTAGCACTTCACAAACTGGTGAGTTATAACCTTCAATCTGGATAACAACACAAAACAAATCATAAGGCCAGATAAATTTATCAACAAATATTACAAGAGCAAGCAACATCCAAACATGACGGAAAGACCGTTACACTAAGGAGAACTCCTTATCTGTTTTATGGGCCTACTGTAAGTAGCTGATACACTGCCAAATCAGAAAGATGAATGTGGTCAGAGACCTACTAAAGCAGCACCACCCTCTCAAGATTCTGAGTCTGCATGGCGGGTTGGTCCTACAAAGCTAAAGCTTGTACCTAGCCGGTTGGGATTCCGGTGGGGTGCCCGCACCTAGGCAGTGGCAGTGCTGGCAACACTGGCTGTGGTAACCCATGGGGAGGGGGTCACACTCGAACATTCAGAGAGGGGGCATATTATTGTGGCCCTGGTGGCACAAAATCACTCTGACTGAAAACAAGACTCCCTAAATTGTATCAGCACATCGATTGCGCAACCAGGGCTGGAAAAACCTTGGATCATTGCTATTCTAACTTCCGCGACGCATATGAGGCCCTGCCCCACTCTCCTTTCGGAAAAGCTGACCACGACTCCATTTTGTTGATCCCTGCCTACAGACAGAAACTAAAACAAGAAGCTCCCGTGCTGAGGTCTGTTCAATGCTGGTCCGACCAATCTGATTCCACGCTCCAAGACTGCTTCCATCACGTGGACTGGGATATGTTTCGTATTGCATCAAACAACAGCATTGACGAATACGCTGATTCGGTGAGCGAGTTCATTAGAACGTGCATTGAAGATGTCGTTCCCATAGCAACAATTAAAACATTCCCAAACCAGAAACCGTAGATTGATGGCAGCATTCGCGTGAAACTGAAAGCGCTAACCACTGCTTTTAATCAGGGCAAGGTGACCGGAAACATGACCGAATACAAACGGTGTAGCTATTCCCTCCGCAAGGCAATCAAACAAGCTAAGCGTCAGTATAGAGACAAAGTAGAATCTCAATTCAATGGCTCAGACACAAGAGGTATGTGGCAGGGTCTACAGTCAATCACGGATTACAAAAAGAAAACCAGCCCCGTCACGGACCAGGATGTCTTGCTCCCAGGCAGACTAAATAACTTTTTTTGCCCGCTTTGAGGACAATACAGTGCCACTGACATGGCCCGCAACCAAAACATGCGGACTCTCCTTCACTGCAGCCGACGTAGGGAAAACATTTAAACGTGTTAACCCTCGCAAGGCTGCAGGCCCAGACGGCATCCCCAGCCGCGCCCTCAGAGCATGCGCAGACCAGCTGGCTGGTGTGTTTACGGACATATTCAATCAATCCCTGTCCCAGTCTGTTGTTCCCACATGCTTCAAGAGGGCCACCATTGTTCCTGTTCCCAAGAAAGCTAAGGTAACTGAGCTAAACGACTACCGCCCCGTAGCACTCACTTCCGTCATCATGAAGTGCTTTGAGAGACTAGTCAAGGACCATATCACCTCCACCCTACCTGACACCCTAGACCCACTCCAATTTGCTTACCGCCCAAATAGGTCTACAGACGATGCAATCTCAACCACACTGCACACTGCCCTAACCCATCTGGACAAGAGAAATACCTATGTGAGAATGCTGTTCATCGACTACAGCTCAGCATTTAACACCACAGTGCCCTCCAAGCTCGTCATCAAGTTCGAGACCCTGGGTCTCGACCCCGCCCTGTGCAACTGGGTACTGGACTTCCTGACGGGCCGCCCCCAGGTGGTGAGGGTAGGCAACAACATCTCCACCCCGCTGATCCTCAACACTGGGGCCCCACAAGGGTGCGTTCTGAGCCCTCTCCTGTACTCCCTGTTCACCCACGACTGCGTGGCCACGCACGCCTCCAACTCAATCATCAAGTTTGCGGACGACACAACAGTGGTTGGCTTGATTACCAACAACGACAAGACGGCCTACAGGGAGGAGGTGAGGGCCCTCGGAGTGTGGTGTCAGGAAAATAACCTCACACTCAACGTCAACAAAACTAAGGAGATGATTGTGGACTTCAGGAAACAGCAGAGGGAGCACCCCCCTATCCACATCGATGGAACAGTAGTGGAGAGGGTAGTAAGTTTTAAGTTCCTCGGCGTACACATCATCACATACAAACTGAATTGGTCCACCCACACAGACAGCATCGTGAAGAAGGCGCAGCAGCGCCTCTTCAACCTCAGGAGGCTGAAGAAATTTGGCTTCTCACCAAAAGCACTCACAAACATCTACAGATGCACAATCGAGAGCATCCTGTCGGGCTGTATCACCGCCTGGTATGGCAACTGCTCCGCCCACAACCGTAAGGCTCTCCAGAGGGTAGTGAGGTCTGCACAACGCATCACCAGGGGCAAACTACCTGCCCTCCAGGACACCTACTCCACCCGATGTCACAGGAAGGCCATAAAGATCATCAAGGACAACCACCCGAGCCACTGCCTGTTCACCCCGCTATCATCCAGAAGGCGAGGTCAGTACAGGTGCATCAAAGCTGGGACCGAGAGACTGAAAAACAGCTTCTATCTCAAGGCCATCAGACTGTTAAACAGCCACCACTAACATTGAGTGGCTGCTGCCAACACACTGACTCAACTCCAGCCACTTTAATAATGGGAATTGATGGGAAATTATGTAAAATATATCACTACCCACTTTAAACAATGCTACCTAATATAATGTTTACATACCCTACATTATTCATCTCATATGTATACATATATACTGTACTCTATATCATCTACTGCATCTTTATGTAATACATGTATCACTAGCCACTTTAAATATGCCACTTTGTTTACATACTCATCTCACATGTATATACTGTACTCAATACCATCTACTGTATCTTGCCTATGCCGCTCTGTACCATCAATCATTCATATATCTTTATGTACATATTCTTTGTCCCCTTACACTTGTGTCTATAAGGTAGTAGTTTTGGAATTGTTAGCTAGATTACTTGTTGGTTATTACTGCATTGTCGGAACTAGAAGCACAAGCATTTCGCTACACTCGCATTAACATCTGCTAACCATGTGTATGTGACAAATAAAATTTGATTTGATTTGATTTGAGATGCTTGGGAATATGGTCACAATGGGGTACCGCGTGTGGGTGTTTCAGGGGACGGGGGTATTTCTGATCTCACCTCGGATGTGACAATAGTTAATCAAATCTCCCCATTTTTGCATGCTTTCTCATCAGTGGTGGAAAAAGTACTCAATTGTCATACTTGAGTACAAGATACCTTAATAGAAAAGTATAAAGTAAAAGTGAAAGTCTCCCAGTAAAATACTACTTGAGTAAAATTCTAAAAATATTTGTTTTTATACATACTTAAGTATCAAAAGTAAATGGAATTACTCAAATGTACTTAACTATCAAATGGGAAAGTTATTTGGACCATTTTCGTGTCAAAACGTAACGAGTACTTTTGGGTCAGGGAAAATGTATGGGGTAAAAAGTACATTATTTTCTTTAGGAATGTAGTGAAGTAAAAGTTGGCAAAAATATTAATTTGTAAAGTACAGATACCCCAAAAAACTACCTAAATAGTACTTTAAAGTATTTTTACTTAAGTACTTTACACCACTGCTTCTCATACAGCTGCAACTGTATATGCATTCATAAATCAAGTCCTTTCTTGAGTTGGGCTCTGGGATGGAACAACTGTTGAGCATCTGAGTGAATGATTGTTTGTGGGGGAAAGGTGTTGAGTGTGTGTGTGTGTATCTCACAACTGTTGCTAGGGAGTAAAGATATTAGGGACAATATTGGATCAATCTTAATGATTGTTTGCTAAAATAATAATTGCTTGCCAAAATTGAATTTTTGTGATGGCAAAACTGATAAGAGGTAACAATCATTTGCATAAAATACCTATATTATTACACATATGAATGGTTAATTATGCAAATTAACATAAGCAGGATTTTAAAATATATACATTTTTTAATGGCTATGTATAATACAAATCGAGGTGAGGGCGATGGAAATGCTTTTGGCGCCTGATCTGTTTCTGACCCTTGGGTGGCACTGCGTGCTCTTTTTGAAGGATGGGTCCCGGTCTCTCAGGGGCCAGGGGATCTGGGGGGTCGGGGGTTGCCTGCCAGTCACTGGGATGACAGCCCAACTCGGGATGAGGAGGGGTCTTAGAGAGTGGAATAGTGGGGACCAATTGTAGGTTTACTTAGTAGCAATGCAAATATCATGGTATAGCTATTTGGACACTCAAATACCATGCTACTTTTTAATGGCGAGTTTACAAACATATATGATGATAAATAGATTTGAAACTTGTATTTCATTATGGTAAATGGTGAAATAGGTATAGGCAGTTAATGGCTTAGCAGATAGTAAGAAAACACAGTCAGTGTTTACCTGGCTAAAAGAGAAGGAATATAATATCTATTATTTACAGGAAACTCATTCAACAATTTTAGATGATGTTTTGTGGAAAAGGACTGTGGAGGCAAAATATATTTCTCCCATGGGTAAAAATTCAAAATGGGTGATATTAATTAACAGCAATGTACAAATTAATTGTTCAAACAGATCCTCAAGGTAGATGGATCTGTAATGAACACGAGGGGAGACAGGGGGCTGGTTTCAAGCACAGGGCACAGCAGGTGTTTATTGCAAAGGAGCACAGGAGGAGGCAGGTAGCTGGGTCCAGGGGCAGGCAGAATGTCATACACTGGAGGTCCAAAAGGGTAACAGTTCAGGCAGGGAAGGCTGGTAACGTAGTCCGGGGGATCAGGCAATAGGTAGATGAAAGGAAATCTGATAGGCAAAGTACAGGCAGGGAATAGGCAAAAGGCGTTGTTAGTGAGGCAGGCAAAAAGTACAGCGGCTTGCAAAAGTATTCACCCACCTTGGCCTTCTTCCTATTTGGATGCCTTACCTGGAATTAAAATACATTTGGGGGGGTTGTATCATCTGAATTACACAACAACCCTACCACTATGAAGATGCAAAATATTTTTAATTGTGAAACAAACAAGAAATAGGACAAGATAAATAAACTTGAGCGTGCATAACTATTCACCCCCCCCACCCCCAAAGGCAATACTTTGTAGAGCCACCTTCTGCAGCAATTACATCTGCAAGTCTCTTGGGGTATGACTCTATAAGCATGGCACGTCTAGCCACTGGGACTTCTGCTCATTCTTCAAGGCAAAACTGCTTCAGCTCCTTCAAGTTGAATTGTTCCTGCTGGTGTACAACAATCTTTAAGTCATACCACAGATTCTCAATTGGATTGAGGTCTGGGCTTTGACTAGGCCATTCCAATACATTTAAATGTTCCCCTTAAACCACTTGAGTGTTGCTTTAGCAGTACTCTTAGGATCAATTTACTGCTGGAAGGTGAACCTCCGTCCAAGTCTCAAATCTCTGGAAGACTGAAACAGGTTTCCCTCAAGATTTTCCTTGTATTCAGTGCCATCCATCAATCCTTCAATTCTGACCAGTTTCCCAGTCCCTGCCGATGAAAAACATCCCCACGGCATGGGGATGATGTTCTCGGGGTGATGAGAGTTGTTGGCTTTGAGCCAGACATAGTGTTTTCCTTGATGACCAAAAAACTCAATTTTTGTCTCATCTGACCAGAGTACCTTCTTCCATAAGTTAGGGGAGTCTACCACATGTCTTTCGGCGAACAGAAAACATGTTTGCTTATTTTTTTTGGGCCACTCGTCTGTAAAGCCAGCTCTGTGGAGTGTATGGCTTAATGTGGTCCTATGGACAGATACTCAAATCTCTGCTGTGGAGCTTTGCATGGTTATCTTTGGTCTCTTCTTCGATTCTCTGATTAATGTCCTCCTTGCCTGGTCCATGAGTTGTGGTGGGCGGCCTTCTCTTGGCAGGTTTGATGTGGTGCCATATCCTTTCCATTTTTAATAATGGATTTCATGGTGCTCTGTGGGATGTTCAAAGTTTCTGATATTTTTTTAGAACCCGACCCTGATCTGTACTTCTCCACAACTTGACCCTGACCTGTGTGGAGAGCTCCTTGGTCTTCATGGTGACGCTTAGATTTATTTCAAATTGGTCTAACGAGCCAAACCCTTCATCGATAGTCTTGACTCCTCGGATATTACATTGTGCAGGACAAGAAAAAAATAGCATCATTGAGAGGGGATGCTATATGCTTGGTTAATAATCAAATGAAACAAAATGGGTAAAAACATGACAAATGACGTCTCTCTTATACCATGGGCATGGACTCGGATGGATCAGCTGTGTTCCTGCTGTCAGAATCCAAGCATTGGAAATTTCGTGCATGTTTTAAGGACACACCGGAGATATTGCCACTCCTCCCAACTCAGTGCAATCAAACTCAGTAAATTACCAGTCCGGGCGAAAGTGTTTTGAAAAAAAATCCAATAAAATGTTGTTGGTCACATACACATATTTAGCAGGTGTTATTGCAGGTGTAGCGAAATGCTTGTGTTCCTAGCTCCAGTAGTGCAGTAATATCTAACAATTCATAACAATACATAGAGTTCTAAAAGTAAAAGTGTGGAAATATATAAATATTAGGCCGAGCAATGTAGGAGTCTGGAGTGTGTGTGTCTGTATGTGAGTGACATATATACATATATATATATATATATATACACAACTGTTCAAAAGTTTGGGGTCACTTAGAAATGTCCTTGTTCTTGAAAGAAAAGCTTCTATTTTTTGTCCATTAAAATAACATCAAATTGATCAGAAATACAGTGTAGACATTGTTAATGTTGTAAATGGCTATTGTAGCTGGAAACAGCAGATTTTTTTATGGAATATCTACATAGGTGTACAAAGGCCCATTATCAGGAACTATCACTCCTGTGTTCCAATGGCACGTTGTGTTAGCTAATCCAAGTTTATCATTTTAAAAGGCTAATTGATCATTAGAAAACCCTTTTGAAATTATGTTAGCACAGCTGAAAACTGTTGTCCTGATTAAAGAATAGAACTGGCCTTCGTTAGACTGGTTGAGTATCTGGAGCGTCAGCATCAGCAAAGAACCTTCTTCTGAAACTAGTCAGTCTATTCTTGTTCTGAGAAATGAAGGCTATTCCATGCGAGAAATTACTGAGAAACTGAAGATCTCATACAACGCTGTATACTACACACTTCACAGAACAACGCAAACTGTCTCTAACCATAATATAAAGAGGAGTGGGAGGCCCCGGTGCACAACTGAGCAAGAGGAGAAGTACATTAGAGTGTCTAGTTTGAGAAACAGACGCCTCACATGTCCTTAACTGGCAGCTTCATTAAATGGTACCCGCAAACACCAGTCTCAACATCATCAGTGAAGAGGCGACTCCGGGATGTTGACCTTTTAGGCAAAGTTGCAAAGAAAAAGCCATATCTCAGACTGGCCAAAAAATAAAAGATAAAGATGTGCAAAATAACACAGACACTGGCCTAAGGAACTCTGCCTAGAAAGCCAGCATCCCCGGAGTCATCTCATTTCACCTCTTGTTGAAAGAAGCATTTATTTTGATGTTCAGTGGAGCAATTTTCAAATCGAGGAAGAGAGAATATTAACGTTGGTTGCGAGATACAGAAGAATAAGAAGAACATACAGAAGAAGGGAGAATATTTCCACAGTTCCACGAGCTCTTTCCGCGATTGGCGAATGCATCATATTTGAAGTAAGTGTTAAGGTTTGGCATTGGGTTTAGTTTTCCTGAACAAATTTTAGGAAAGTTGAGTCGCTGTGTAAGTTAACGTTAGACCTTTGGCTCCATTAACAGACAGTTAATCAGATAAGAGAGATCGGTTCCCTATTTAGCCTAACATTATGTTTATCTGTGGTAGTAATACACGCATATACAGTGCAGTGTCGTAAGTTACAGTATACGAATGTTTAGCGAATGTGGGGTAAATAGTAGGCTGCAGCTGTCAGCGTTCAGCAAGTTAACATTCAGATATTTGAAATCCATTAACTCAGTTAGATTTTCATACTTGAACTCAAAACGAACAATTGCTATTATCAATCTGTTATCGTTACTCAAAAGATCACCACAATTTGCAGATAGCCTGTTTTCTATCGTAAAGATGTAAGAAATGATAGCTAGCTAAGTTACTTACTGCAGAGTGGAGCTAGCCATGATCTGACTGGTAACTTAGGCCGGTAGTTGATTTTAAGGTGCATTTATGATAGTGGGGATTTGTAATTAAGATTGAGATTGGACTAACATGTGGGTAATTGGATGCTTAGATGTAGCCATAGATTTATTTTTGCATAGGGTCAATTAAATATGAAAAGAAAATATCAGACTTATTTTTAAAGAAGCACAAACAGGCAGATCAGATGCAAACAGACCCCAGCCCTTGCATCACCACCGGACCCCAGAGCAGCTCCCTACCTGAGGCTAGTCAGAGTCAGTGTGGTCAGACTTCACAAGGACCCAGTCTACCAACACCAGGTCAGAGCATCTACCAGGCAGTCAGTCACATGCCCAGTTCAGAATTCAAGTTTAGCTTCAGCTTGCAATAGATTATTTTGTCAGATTAAGCCTCACTTTAAAATGTTGGTTGTTGATTCATGTGTGTTCTTGTTTTGATGGCTGTGGCATTTTTATTGTGATTATACACTAATGTTTATTGTGTTATTTTAATGTAATAGGGGTATCAAGGGATGACACAGAGACCTCTGGCTCTGAGCAGGACAGTGAGCCAGAGCTGCCAGGAGGTGTCATTGAGCCCCTCCCAACTGCATCAAACACCAGATATGCTGTTCCAAAAGGACCCAATGGTAGGCCAGGCCTATACTTTAAACTACACATTTTAGTTAGCAGCTGTTAGTAATCTAATCTTGTGGATCCCTTAATTATACATTATACATTTCCATATAGATATGCCACATTCTTTAACATGTATTTCAGACATTTCAAGATCCAGAGAAGAGGGTCCTGTACAGTCGTGTTTGAAAACGTTTCCCAGAACTCAGCATGGTACAAGGAAAAGGGCTTTCAACAGCTCCTGATATAAGGACAATTCATGGCTTGAATATTCTGTAAGTCAAGATTCGACTTATTGTTTCACCTGTAGGGATTTTTCACTGCCCAATAGACCTGAATCTGCCTTCACATCAAAGTCAGTTTTTTGTAACTGGAAAAAATGTGCCGTTTAAAGATTCTGGGTTTAAGCTCCATTCGAAGGCAGAGCATCATGTCAAGGCTGTGTATGCTTGGAATCAGCATAAAAGGGCTATTGACAGCAACTCATCAATGTTAGATGTAATAATTGAGGACCAGGAAAAGAAAGTGGAGGAAAACTGTACTTACGTTAAAACAATTGCAGATGTGCTCATATTGACTGCCACTGAAAATATAGGGCAGAGTGGTCATTGAGAGTCTGACTCTCACAAGGGTAATTTTTTGGTCAATTTAAGAAGAAATAGCAAAGCATGACCCTCTCATAGAGAAAAGGATGAATGCATGTGGTAATGCTAAGTACACAAGCCACCAAATCCAGAACAAAGTTCTCGAGGGCTTAGCTGAGATGGTACAAAGTGAAATAGCAAGTGAAGTAAAAGAAAGTGAAGTTTTTAGTGTAATTGAAGATTAAACCAAAGATTTAAAGAAAAAATAACAAATGTCTTTAGTTGTAAGGTACTATTACAATGGGGCCATCCACAAAAACTTTTTAAAATTCAGTCAGCTGAAAGCTTAGTTGCAGCAGGTCTCACAAAAGTTATATGGTCTGGACTACAGAAAACATGGTCTGGACTACAGAAATAATCTTGTGGGGCAAGGCTATAATGGTGCATTCGTCATGAGTGGAAAGCATTCTGGTGTGTCTGCACGGATTACAAATAGTGCAAGATTTGCATTTTATGTGCACTGTAATGCCCATTTGTTTGAATTTGGTTCTTGTCGATGTTGTAAAATCAGTGACTAAGACAGTAAACTTTTTTGCTCTCCTGCAGAAGCTTTATAACTTTGTATCTGGCTCGTACGTTCATCTAAAGTGGCTTGCAGTTTAGAAGGTGCCGTATCCACAGCAGCAGCCCAGGGAACGGCGGAGACTTACGGATATAAGGTGGGCATGCAGATACATGGCATGTCGTAATCTGAGGGACAAGCTTTCAGCAGTTCTGAGAGTGCTACAGGATATCACACTTGACAATAATGGTGATAGATCAGTGGAGGCAAGGGGCCTTCTTTCTCAGATACATATACATTTCATAGGGCTTTTGGTTACCTTTTTGTAAAGTGTTTGGTGATGCCAAATGTCTTTCTAACATGCTCCAATCAAGCTCTCTTGACCTAGCAAGGGATGTGGATCTAGTAGGTCCCCTTACAAACACATTACAGGACTACAGAAATTAGGTTTACTTTGGAGATCTATGGAAATATGTTGAATACATCACAGAGCATTGTAAAATAAGTGTACAAACAGTGTGTAAAAGACAGCCTAAATCAAGTTTAAGATTTCACGACTCCTTGATGATGAGCACTGTAGGACGGAAAATAGTGACAAAAGTGATCGTGAGAGCTTCCAAAGAGCTATCTTTTATCAGGTGCTTGACAGTCTCACAGCTGAGCTGCAGAGGTGTTTTTCAAAGAAGAATTGTGAGATAATGCAAGGGGTCCAGTCTCTCAACCCAAAGACTACAACAGACCTTTGAGTCAGATTTAGAGGACCTCAAACATGAGGTTCATCAAACCAAGCGACTTCTTGATAGGAGAGAGAAAGGTGGAAGGGACAGACTGTCTAATCTCCTTGACTTTGTTGTGTTTCTAGAACCTTATAAAGAGGTCTTCCATGAGCTATTTCGACTTTGTAAGATTTCTGTTGTTACATCGGTTAGCAGTGCCTCTTGCGAGAGAAGCTTCTCAGCTTTAAAACGGATTAAAACACACCTTAGGACAACAATGGTTGATGACAGGTTAAGTCACCTCGGAATTCTCAGTGTTGAGTCAAGAAGGGCACGCTCCCTCAACGTGGATGAGTTTGTGAAACATTTTGCCAGTTTAGGTAGACACTGACTATTCATAGTTTGTTAAAGAATTCTAGTGAAGTAACCCTTTTGGATCTGCCACATTGAAAAACTCTGGGCTAAGTGAATTATCACTTCTACCTCTAATCAGCAATCATAGGATTCATTCATGCTCCTTAGATGCCATGTTAGGGTTACACACTAATTTCCTGTCATGGTCTATGGACTCCCTGAAGTAGCCTTGGCAACCCCCTGGCCACCCCATGTATAACACTCTAGTTCCGCCAGTGCTAACATTCCATCATCCTCAATAATCCTTGAGTGTGAGTGCCATTCCTGGAGGCAACAGAAGGACTATTTGGGTTGAATCCTCATTGGAAAATGGTGATGGTGATCAATCATGTTGTGGTACCCTTTGCCTGCAGTCAAATGACCAAATCACCCATTAGTGGCCTCATTGGTGGAATGTTATTCATCATTTTTATAATTCATTATTACAAAAAACCTGCAGAAAATCTGGTGTTTCTATTTCAAAAGGTTATGTTATATTTCAGTGTTCTGTGATGTATTGGGTAACAATTTACTTGACACCATGGTCATAATATGTCATAACAGTTGACATAACCTGTCAATATGGTCATAACACTGTCATATATTTACACCTGTTGTGATATATATATTGCCTTATTTTATGGCTGATCATGACACGTACATAAGAGTATCAAAACCCACATTTATTCTAATGTCTTTTTCCCTGACAAGAAGTTTCCTTTCATTTGAAAGTTTGTTTCTTAAACCCTTTGTTGTCGTAATTCATTCTTTACAGTCACATTTTTTTCTCATCATATTTTAAATAACTTGCAGAAAATACACTTTATAACACTGTTATGAAGCATTATGACCATCCTGTGTCACTTTTCTTGGACTAAGAACATTGCTTAGGTGGCAGGTAGCCTAGTGATTAGAGCGTTGGGCCTGTAACCGAACAGTTGCTGGATCGAATCCCTGAGCTGACAAGGTAAAAATCTGTCACTGAACAAGGCAGTTAACCCACTGTTCCCCGGTAGGTCATCACCTCTTAAAATCAAAGAACAGGAGGGGACTTAGCTGGAAATACAAATAGCAGATACATTCCGTTACAGCTGTGCTATCGTAGGTTTGAACATGTTTCTCCATGAAGTTAAACACATAATTCACATCTCGCCCACTTGACACATCAAAGTAGCCCAAGAAACATTCGTGAATAATGCCCTGATCATCCACATACCTGACGATAACTGACAACTGCAAGCAGACTGGTGGCTCCATAGCTCCCAGAACAGGGGGGCAAGTTTTCCTTATCTGTTTATCTAATCAGGAAAACTCTGGACCCTTTAAGGTATGAGAGTGATTAATTAGTTGTAAAAAGCTTTTATAAGGGCTATGATGGGACCAATTTTTCCTAATCAGGTCACATGGTTTATAAAATGGAAAAAAACTCCTGGCCCTGGGGGGGATGAAAACCCTGTCAAACTGCAGCTACATGTTCATATTAATTATATTTAGTGTGACGCCCTGACCTTAGTTATCTCTGTTTTCTTTATTATTTTGTTTAGGTCAGGGTGTGACGAGGGTGGGTATACTTTTTTTGTATTGTCTAGGGTTTTATATGTCTAATGGTTATGTAGGTCTAGGTAGTATGTATGTCTATGGTGGCCTGATATGGTTCCAAATCAGAGGCAGCTGTTTATCGTTGTCTCTGATTGGGGACCATATTTAGGTAGCCATTTTCCCTTGGGTATTTCTGGGTTCTTGATCTATGTTTAGTTGCCTGTCTGCAATATCCATATTAGCTTCACGGTTAGTTTTGTTGTTTTGTTAGTTTGTTCAGTGTTCTTTCTTTGTTAAAAGAAGAGAATGTACGCATACCACGCTGCGCCTTTGTCTCCTCCTTACAACAGACGTGAAATTTAGACTAGATTAGAACTCACAGGGCTGAGCTTGCTTTATGAGTGTTTGCATCATGCAGTTCTATGCAACTGTAGGCCTTATAAAATAAAATAAACTCACATCTGTCATCACTATTATTTGGATTGAATACGTATTGGCAGCCTAGCCAGCCTAATTTTGAATATAAACCAAATTTGATCACATTCACATTTTCTCCTGACCCACAAATGGATTATAAATACATTAGTTTACCCTGACCAAATGGACAGCGCAAATAGGCTGTATGCATCTGCTCTTATTAGTAGCCTACAGTTGATCAGACTGAAAAATTGTCTAGTTTTCATCCCATACAGCATGTCAGATTCCAAATGTTTAGGTGTAGCCTAGCCGCTGCAACAAGCCTACTTGAGCGCACGCAAAGAAATGTGCTGTGTCAACCTCTTTCTTTAATCTTTTAATGGATGAAGCGTTGGAAGCTATCAAATCATTCGGAATTGATTTTGACATCCCAGAAAAGACAGTCGAAAGTTTGATATGTTCAGCAAGTAAAGCATTGTTACGTCAATTACCTCTGCAAGCTCATTGTCGTTTCCCTCTCGTAGTATCCTAATAAAAGCATGTGACGCAGTGATGTTGATAAGCCGCTTGAGAACATCCCTGTTTCTTCTAACTTTATTGTTGTGTTGCTCAGTTTGAATACGCAGACCTTCGTCATGATCAATGCAGCTTTTTCCCAGAAGCTTGAATCTGATGTAGGCATTTATATGCTGCCTGCTGAACAATCAGTGTTCTTTGGGTCACTGTACCCACCCACCTCCAAAAAGCAGTCAAGGCCAGCAATACAGGTGGCTTGATGAAAGGCTCCTTGTTACCCAGCTATACTTTTGATACCAGTTGGTATTGAACGCCCACACCTTTCATCCTTCTTCATGAAACTGATCTCAGGCAGAGGTCGACCCTCACGTGTAATTCACACCATGTACCCCAGAGAATGGAAGGGGTTCTTCAACGAAAAGTACACAACATTTTCGCCAACGTTGGCCATTCTACCATTCTGGCGGAGAAAACTGCATACTCATGCTGATCGCTAGCTACTAAAGCTAGCAAGGCAAATTTAAATAAAGTACACTAACTGGACACAAAAAATAAGTTCTAAACCAAAGAAAACAATTTAAAATATACCTCCTCCAACTCCTGTAATACCAAAAATGCTCAACTATCACTCTTCACTCTTAATATCTATCCAACAATATCACAAAGCTTCTCAACACATAGAATCCCCATAATGTGTCACAATCCCAATACAACACACTAGGTTCGTATTCTGATCATACATCTATGATTGTATGGACAACATGTCAGTTCATACTGCGAAAGCTTTGATTGGTTGGAGAACGTCCTCCGGAAGTGGTAATAATTACCATGTATGTCTATGGAAGGGGTGAGGCCTACCAGCCTCCTAGGTTTTGTATTGAAGTCAATGTAGCCAGAGGAGGACGGAAGCTAGCTGTCCTCCGTATACACCTTGGCGCTAGCCCAGATAGTGCTGTTGAAGTTACCTACATTACTAAACAGTGTAGTTTAACCAATTATTTGGTGACATATGAATATATTTAGTATAGTTTTATCGAAAAAGGATAACGTTTTTTAATGTTTCACTTTAAAAAAAATGTTATTTCACTGAGGAGGATGGTCCTCCCCTTCCTCCTCTGAGAAGCCCCCACTGCTACACATACTGACCAAACCATGTTATAGACAGAAGCGCGCTTACATGGCAGACCAATCCAAACTCACCTCTCGGCATGTCCAGCCCACTCATTATCTCAGCCAATAGTGACTAGTGTAATGGTTGATGGCTTTTTCCGCAGCCAAACCTACTAAGCTCTTAATTTAACAATTGTATTCATATTTAGAGATGGCATACAAGTTTATTATTAAGACATATGAAAGTTTACATGTTCCAGAAGGCATTTCTGCCAAAAACCACATTTTGATTTAAAAGAAATGGCTCTCCTGTGAAGTGGTGTCGCGCGGGTTGGTGCAACATATATGCCTAGCTTCCTGAAACAAGTCACATTTCAGCACTATATCTGATGTGCTGTTGTTGTCTTTTCTAAGACCATAACCGTGTGTGAGATGTGTACTTTTGTGTCAAAGTATATTTGTTTAAGACTACCAAGAAACACTCTTTGTGACCCTGATTTAGCCCAGTGTAGTAAAAGGTTAACACCCCAAAATGGGCCAGAGCCCATAATTGAACATTTTGTGAAGAAATTAGATCATTACGGATGTACTGCCATTTATTTGCATAAAACAGTCACTGAGCCATGTCTTATCCTATATGTCATCATCCATTTGGAGCAAAAGAATGTAATGAAAAGTTTTCCTATCCATTACTCACACACACATGGGAAAATCATTCCCATATCCACCACCATATTTTACTGTAGATATGTGGTACTTTTCTCCATATGCTTCTGTTTTTCAATGCCAAACCAACCACTGGTGTGCATGGCCAAAGAGCTTTATTTTCATGTCATCTGAGCGGGCAATAGAATAGTGGTTAAGAATGTTGGGCCAGTAACCGAAAGGTTGCTGGTTTGAATCCCCGAGCCGACTATCCTAAAAATCAGTCTGTGCCCTTGAGCAGGGTACTTAAACACAAATTGTTCTGGATAACAGTGTCTGGTAAATTGCTAAAATGTTAAATCTGACCATTAGTACCGGTTCAAAGTGTCAATGCTGTTTATCAAACTCCAGGTGGTGCTATGGTCAGATGACATGAAAATAGAGC
Source organism: Oncorhynchus masou masou (assembly GCF_036934945.1). Taxonomy (NCBI): domain Eukaryota; kingdom Metazoa; phylum Chordata; class Actinopteri; order Salmoniformes; family Salmonidae; genus Oncorhynchus; species Oncorhynchus masou. Next base: position 28,135,142 of record NC_088241.1, on the reverse strand, counting down.
TCTTTGGCCATGCACACGAGTGGTGGTTTTGGCATCAAGAAATGGAAGCATATGCAGAAAAGTATGGTAAAATATGGTTGTGTATCTTTGATGTTATTTGGCAATTTTGTTTCCACTGGTCCTGTGGCCCTTGTTATGCTAAGGGAACAGTATCATGAACATTACCAAGTACCAGGACATTTTAGCCAATCACATTGTTGCCTCTGCCAGAAGGCAGACAAATGATCACATGTGGAATCAGTTCCTTGATTAGTGAGGATTATTATGTAATTGGACACTTTTCTCTTATTGAACAATTGAACAATTAAATATGGTAACTTTCAGGATGAATCGAACCACTGTATTGTTTTATTGACCAATATATTTTGTGCGTAAAGGCTCTCCAAACTTGTTTTTTTAAATTATCCATAAATACCTTCTAACCCAAAATACAATAATGTACAAGATCGGAGTATTTTTTTATTTTTGTTTTTTAATTTTTAATTTCACCTTTATTTAACCAGGTAGGCAAGTTGAGAACAAGTTCTCATTTACAATTGCGACCTGGCCAAGATAAAGCAAAGCAGTTCGACACATAGAACGACACAGAGTTACACATGAAGTAAAACAAACATACAGTCAATAATACAGTATAAACAAGTCTATATACGATGTGAGCAAATTAGGTGAGATAAGGGAGGTAAAGGCAAAAAAAGGCCATGGTGGTAAAGTAAATACAATATAGCAAGTAAAACACTGGAATGGTAGATTTGCAATGGAAGAATGTGCAAAGTAGAAATAAAAATAATGGGGTGCAAAGGAGCAAAATAAATCAATTAAATTAAATACAGTAGGGAAAGAGGTAGTTGTTTGGGCTAAAATATAGGTGGGCTATATACAGGTGCAGTAATCTGTGAGCTGCTCTGACAGTTGGTGCTTAAAGCTAGTGAGGGAGATAAGTGTTTCCAGTTTCAGAGATTTTTGTAGTTCGTTCCAGTCATTGGCAGCAGAGAACTGGAAGGAGAGGCGGCCAAAGAAAGAATTGGTTTTGGGGGTGACTAGAGAGATATACCTGCTGGAGCGTGTGCTACAGGTGGGAGATGCTATGGTGACCAGCACGCTGAGATAAGGGGGGACTTTACCTAGCAGGGTCTTGTAGATGACATGGAGCCAGTGGGTTTGGCGACGAGTATGAAGCGAGGGCCAGCCAACGAGAGCGTACAGGTCGCAATGGTGGGCAGTATATGGGGCTTTGGTGACAAAACAGATTGCACTGTGATAGACTGCATCCAATTTATTGAGTAGGGTATTGGAGGCTATTTTGTAAATGACATCGCCAAAGTCGAGGATTGGTAGGATGGTCAGTTTTACAAGGGTATGTTTGGCAGAATGAGTGAAGGATGCTTTGTTGCGAAATAGGAAGCCAATTCTAGATTTAACTTTGGATTGGAGATGTTTGATATGGGTCTGGAAGGAGAGTTTACAGTCTAACCAGACACCTAAGTATTTGTAGTTGTCCACGTATTCTAAGTCAGAGCCGTACAGAGTAGTGATGTTGGACAGGCGGGCAGGTGTGGGTAGTGATCGGTTGAAGAGCATGCATTTAGTTTTACTTGTATTTAAGAGCAATTGGAGGCCACGGAAGGAGAGTTGTATGGCATTGAAGCTTGCCTGGAGGGTTGTTAACACAGTGTCCAAAGAAGGGCCAGAAGTATACAGAATGGTGTCGTCTGCGTAGAGGTGGATCAGAGACTCACTAGCAGCAAGAGCGACCTCATTGATGTATACATAGAAGAGAGTCGGTCCAGGAATTGAACCCTGTGGCACCCCCATAGAGACTGCCAGAGGTCCGGACAGCAGACCCTCCAATTTGACACACTGAACTCTATCAAAGAAGTAGTTGGTGAACCACGCGAGGCAATCATTTGAGAAACCAAGGCTGTCGAGTCTGCCAATGAGGATGTGGTGATTGACAGAGTCGAAAGCCTTGGCCAGATCAATGAACTCGGCTGCACAGTAATGTTTCTTATCGATGGCGGTTAAGATATCGTTTAGGACCTTGAGCGTGGCTCAGGTGCACCCATGACCAGCTCTGAAACCAGATTGCATAGCAGAGAAGGTATGGTGAGATTCGAAATGGTCGGTAATCTGTTTGTTGACTTGACTTCCGAAGACCTTAGAAAGGCATGGTAGGATAGATATAGGTCTGTAGCAACTGGTGCTGAAAAGGAGATTAATATGTACAATTGAAGTCGGAAGTTTACATACACTTAGGTTGGAGTCATTAAAACTCGTTTTTCAACCACTCCACAAATTTCTTGTTAACAAGAAACTTCCGACCTCTCACGTCACCCCGCTCCTCCGCTCTCTCCACTGGCTTCCAGTTGAAGCTCGCATCCGCTACAAGACCATGGTGCTTGCCTACGGAGCTGTGAGGGGAACGGCACCGCAGTACCTCCAGGCTCTGATCAGGCCCTACACCCAAACAAGGGCACTGCGTTCATCCACCTCTGGCCTGCTCGCCTCCCTACCACTGAGGAAGTACAGTTCCCGCTCAGCCCAGTCAAAACTCTTCGCTGCTCTGGCCCCCCAATGGTGGAACAAACTCCCTCACGACGCCAGGACACCGGAGTCAATCACCACCTTCCGGAGACACCTGAAACCCCACCTCTTTAAGGAATACCTAGGATAGGATAAAGTAATCCTTCTCACCCCCCCCCTTAAATGATTTAGATGCACTATTGTAAAGTGGCTGTTCCACTGGATGTCATAAGGTGAATTCACCAATTTGTAAGTCGCTCTGGATAAGAGCGTCTGCCAAATTACTTAAATGTAAATGTAATGTAAATGTAACAAACTATAGTTTTTGAAAGTCGGTTAGGACATCTACTTTGTGCATGACACAAGTCATTTTTCCAACAATTGCTTACAGACAGATTATTTCACTTACAATTCACTGTATCACAATTCCAGTGAGTCAGAAGTTCACATACACGAAGTTGAAAATTATGTCATGATGTCAGAAGTTTCTGATAGGCTAATTGACACAATTTTGAGTCAATTGGAGGTGTACCTGTGGATGTATTTCAAGGTCTATTGAGAAGCTCAGTGCCTACTTGCTTGACATAATGGGAAAATCAAAAGAAATCAGCCAAGACCTCAGAAAGAAATTGTCTGGTTCATTCTTGGGAGACATTTCCAAATGCCTGAAGGTACCACATTCATCTATACAAACAACGGTACGCAACTATTAACACCATGCGACCACGCTGCCGTCATACCGCTCAGGAAGAAGACACGTTCTGTCTCCTAGAGAAGAACGTATTTTTGTGGGAAAAGTGCAAATCAATCCCAGAACAACAGCAAAGGACCCTGTGAAGATGCTGGAGGAAACAGGTACAAAATTATCTACGTATATCCACAGTAAAATGAGTCCTATATCGACATAACCTGAAATGACGCTCAGCAAGGAAGATGCCACTGTTCCAAAACCGCCATAAAAAGCCAGACTATGGTTTGCACGTGGGGACAAAGACCATACTTTTTGGAGAAATGTCCTCTGGTCTGATGAATCAAAAATAAAACTGTTTGGCCATAATGACCATCATTATGTTTGGAGGAAAAAGGGGGAGGCTTGCAAGCCAAAGAACACCATCCCAAACGTGAAGCACAGGGGTGGCAGCATCATGTTGTAGGGGTGGCATCATGAAGTAGGAAAATTATGTGGATATATTGAAGCAACACCTCAAGACATCAGTCAGGAAGTTAAAGCTTGGTTGCAAATGCGTCTTCCAAATTGACAATGACCCCAAGCGTACTTCCAAAGTTGTGGCAAAATGGGTTAAGGACAACAAAGTCAGGGTATTGAAGTGGCCATCACAAAGCCCTGACCTCAATCCCATAGAAAATGTGTGGGCAAAACTGAAAAGTGTGGTTGAGCAAGAAGGCCTACAAACCTGACTAAGTTATACCAGCTCTTTCAGGAAGAATGGTCCAAGATTCACCCTATTTATTGTGGGAAGCTTGTGGAAGGCAAGCTGAAATGTTTGACCCAAGTTAAACTATTTAAAGGCAATGCTACCAAATACTAATTGAGTGTATGTAAACGTCTGACCCACTGGAAATATGATGAAAGAAACAAAAGCTGAAATAAATCATTCTCTCTACTATTATTCTGACATTCCACATTCTTAAATTAAAGTGCTATTCCTAACTGACCTAAGACAGGACATTTTTTACAATGATTAAATGTCAAGAATTGTGAAAAACTGAGTTTAAATGTATTTGGCTAAGGTGTATGTAAACTCCGACATCAACTGTATGTGCTTACATGGCTTTCTTTAATTGATCCCTAATATTCTGAAATGCTCTCTCCATATATTTTACTGAGTCTGTCGACTAAATTCAAATGAAAGGTACATCAAATTTGAGGGGATGGCTTCATATAAATGTACTGAAAACCCTATTGGATGAAAACTCAACAAGATAGTATGTTGGCCAGCAAGTGGGAGGGTTTTCAACGTTTGAATTACATTTATATAGTGTGAGCAAGAGAACCATGCCTGCAAAGCCAGTTATGCACCTGAATAAGGTGTGTAACTACTGAGAAGTGCGCAGGAAAGACAATTATGAAAGAAGTACATTTCCTAAGGCTGAATCGGGTTTACTATACATATGATAAGAGTCCGAGTTTGTGCCTGTTGACTCATCCTAACAATGGATTAAAGCTGAACAAATACTAAATTAATCTCTGCCTTTTTTGTTGAGTGCTACAATTCCTGTCTACCTCGGATTAGTCCTTTTGGAAGCTTTTCTTGGTAATCTCTTTTCTGGGACTTGTCATTGTTGACGAGGACCCCTCCTACTTTTCTTTGTTTACTGTAGTGCAGAGGCCTACCTGAACTCACATCTCTCCCTCTCTCAATAAATGTCTGGTTCGTCAACATCTCTGTTTCAGAGCATGCCTTCATTTCAATTTGGGATGTTAATTCTTTGTTGAGGTCTCATAGTACGTATCCAGCTGTGGCAAAAAGCTGATATCACCTCAGTCAGGGAAGAGCATGAGGTGGATATGGAAGATTATAAGGTTTTGAAAGGGGAAAGGTTTAATGAAGATTCACCTGTAACATCCATTGTCAAATAATGGAGTTTAGGTCCTGCTGAGAAAGAAAAAGCGCCACAATGGCTTTATCTATTCCTCACACTAAAATGTGCAGTTCTAAGCTGAACAGCAAGGCTGAATAAAATGGAACAACTGGCTGTGGTTGCTCAGCAACACATGGTTTCTCTTGTCAAAGATAGGGGTGGCGCCTGCGTTGTCTCTATATGTCTCTATACCAAGAAACTGTGGATGATCTGAGTTAATGATTAATCCTGACTTTGTGCTGTATATACAGTACACACACCTGCTACATCTGTATATACACACACCTGCTACATCTGTACATACACACACCTGATACATGTAATGTTTGCAGTCTACCGATCTGCGCTGTGCTGGTTGTTCGAACAACCCATGTTGAGTGGTTTGCGTGGGTTTCCCCTCATCTGCCCTTGCAACATTTGCTTTCATTTCTAAATAATATGTATTTTATTGATGCCATTAAAAGCAACATGATATCATAGGAAAACGTAATCCTGTGACGTTTTTGAAAAAAGAAAAGATCACAAGATACGATGCCTATGTCAAAACATTGCAGTCCAGAGAAAAAGATGAGCGTCAACCAAAATGGTTCTTACGTCAATACACAGCATTCATTGGGAAATGTGAACATCAACCAACTGAAGCTTTCATCAATACTTGACAGTCAATGGGAAAAGATTATCGTCAACCAATTGATAGTTAAGTCAACATATTGTGGCCAATGGGAAAAGATAAGTGCCAACCAATTGACACTTGTGTGAATACATTGCAGTCAATGGCGAAAGAGGAGCATCAACCAATTTATGCTTATGTCAATACTTTGCATTCAATGGTAAAAGAAGAGTGTCATAGGGTTGACTCTTATGTCAGTACATAGCAATCAATGGGAAAAGATGACCCACTGGGCACACTCTGGTTAACAGTTTTACAAGTGAATTCCAAATATCTCCTATGGTCGCCCCCAGCGTGAGCTTTTCTATGCATGCGAATGATATACAACAGGACAGTTAACCCACCCTGCCCTCGCTTTTACTGTGCCTGGCAAACTTCTCTATTTGATGAGAGCCCAAGCACTTCGCAAGTGTTTCTCCAGATCAAGGATGCAGGCATTTGCACAGTCTTGCACACATTGTTTTCCCTCTGGAACATTTTCTGGCTGGTGCTTGCATTGCCTTTATTGTTGTTTCCCTTACTAATATTAACTTTGGATATGTGTGCGTTCCTATCAAAATAAGGCCCTTATTTTCCGTATGTCATGTTGTCGTAACAACTCTAGCATATCGTATGTGTGTGTGTGTGTGTGTGTGTGTGTGTGTGTGTGTGTGTGTGTGTGTGTGTGCGTGCGTGCGTGCGTGCGTGCGTGCGTGCGTGCGTGCGTGCGTGCATGTATGTATGTATGTATGGAGCACAATTTATTTACCGTGTTATTCACGCTTTCAAGTAGAGGTGGCAAATCATACCTTCCGATTCTTGCAAAGATTGTAATGGACACTTATGATGTGTGTAAAATACCTTTTTGAATGTTGTACTGATTTTTTATTTATTTGAACATTATTTAACTAGGCAAGTCAGTTAAAAACAAATTCTTACCTGCCTGTTCAGGGGCAGAACAACAGATTTGTACCTTGTCGGCTCAGGGGTTTGAACTTGCAACCTTCTGGTTACTAGTCCAACGCTTTTGGTAACTAGTCCACTAGGCTACGGTGCCTATGAAGAGCTAAAGCTCAGCTATTTGCCAGCTAAACACAGTGGAAAAAAATTAACTCTCCTCTCACTGTCAACTGTGTTCATTTTCAGCAAACTAAACATGTAAATATTTGTATGAACATAACAAGATTCAACAACTGAGACATAAACTGAACAAGTTACACAGACATGTGGCTAACAGAAATTGAATAATGTGTCCCTGTACAAAGGGGGGGTCAAAATCAAAAGTAACAGTCAGCATCTGGTGTGGCCACCAGCTGCATGAAGTACTGCAGTGCATCTCCTCCTCATGGACCGCACCAGATTTGCCAGTTCTTACTAAGAAATGTTACCCCACTCTTCCACCAAGGCACCTGCAAGTTCCCAGACATTTCTGGGGGGAATGGCCCTAGCCCTCAACCTCCGATCCAACAGGTCCCAGACATGCTCGATGAGATTGAGATCCGGACTCTTTGCTGGCCATGGCAGAACACTGACATTCCTGTCTTGCAGGAAATCACTCACAGACTGAGCAGCATGGCTGGTGGTATTGTCATGCTGGAGGGTCATGTCAGGATGAGCCTGCAGGAAGGGTACCACATGAGGGAGGAGGATGTCATCTCTGTAACACACAGCGTTGAGATTGCCTGCAATGACAACAAGCTCAGTCCAATGCTGTGGCTCACCGCCCCAGACAATGACGGACCCTCCACCTCCAAATGGATCCCGCTCCAGAGTACAGGCCTCGGTGTAACACTCATTCCTTCTATAATAAACGCAAATCCGACCATCACCCCTCGTGAGACAAAACCGCGACTCGACTGTGAAGAGCACTTTGTGCCAGTCCTGTCTGGTCCAGCGACAGGGGGTTTGTGCCCATGTGCAACGTTGTTGCCGGTGATGTCTGGTGAGGACCTGCAAGCCCTCAGTCCAGCCTCTCTCAGCCTATTGCGGACAGTCTGACCACTGATGGAGGGATTGTGCATTCCTGGTGTAACTCGGGCAGTTGTTGTTGCCATCCTGTACCTGTCCCGCAGGTGTGATGTTCGGATCTACCGATCCTGTGCGGGTGTTGTTACACATGGTCTGCCACTGCAGGGATGATCAGCTGTCCTGTCTCCCTGTAGCGCTGTCTTAGGCATCTCACAGTATGGACATTGCAATTTACTGGCCACATCTGCAGTCCTCATGCCTCCTTGCAGTATGCCTAAGGCACGTTCACACAGATGAGCAGGGAACTTGGGCATCTTTCTTTTGGTGTTTTTTCAGAGTCAGCAAAAAGGCCTCTTTAGTGTCCTAAGTTTTCATAACTGTGATCTTAATTGCCTTCCATCTGTAAGCTGTTAGTGTCTTAACGACCGTTCCACAGGTGCATGTTCATTAATTGTTTATGGTTCATTGAACAAGCATGGGGAACAGTGTTTTAATCCGGGGTGGTGTTTACCAATGCACCCGTGTTGGGGCATCCGGACCCCTCTTTAGCGTTCATAGTGGATGTGGACGCATCCGAGGCTGGGGTCGGAGCCGTACTGTCCCAGCGCTCGGGCGTTCCACCAAAGCTCCGCCCTTGTGCCTTCTTTTCGAGGATGCTCGGTCCGGCAGAGCGAAACTATGATGTGGGGGACCGGGAGTTGTTAGCTGTAGTCAAGGCTCTGAAGGTGTGGAGACATCGGCTTGAGAGGGCTAAGCACCCTTTTCTCATCTAGACTGACCATCGTAATCTCGAATATATCTGGGCAGCGAGGAGACTAAATCCGCGTCAGCCTAGATGGACCATGTTTTTTACCCGGTTACGTTTCACCATTTCGTACCGGCCAGGCTCCCAAAACACCAAAGCCGATGCGCTGTCCCACCTCTATGATCCCGAGGAGCGGTCCGTTGAGCCGACTCCCATCATTCCACCTTCATGTCTCGTGGCACCGGTAGTATGGGAGGTGGACGCAGAGATAGAGAGGGCATCACGGTTAGAGCTAAACTAATGTGGTAAACTAATCCGTTGGGCTCATATTCTGCCCTCCTCGGGTCATCCTGGCATCGAGAGGACAGTGCGGAGTCTTAGGAGGAGATACTGGTGGCCCACGTTGGCCAAGGACGTGAGATTTTATGTCTCCTGCTCAGTGTACCGGCAGGTTTCTGTGGTCATATTGCCGGGACCGGCCAGGTGAGTGGGCGAGGTATGTTCCTTGGGCTGAGCTCGCTCAGAACTCCCTCCGCCACTCCTCAACAAACATGTCCCCGTTTCGGTGAGTGTTGGGTTATCAGCCAGTCCTGGCCCCATGGCATCAGAGCCAGACCGAGGCTCCTGCGGTAGAGGAATGGGTACAGGGCTCCAAGGACACCTGGAAAGCCGTCCAGGAGTTGCTGAGACTGGCGGGGGAACGGCAGAAGAGGAGTGCTGACCAGCACCGCAGTGAGGCCCGGGTGGACCGGGTCTGGCTTTCAACCCCGAAACCTGCCCCTCCGCCTGCCCTGCCGGAAGCTGGGTCCGTAGTGTGTGGGGCAATTTAAAGTCCTGAGGAGAATAAACAAGGTGTCTTACAGGTTACAACTTCCTAGGTATTATCGTATTAACCCCTCGTTTCATGTGTCTCTCCTCAGGCCGGTGGTGGCTGGTCTCCTTCAGGAAGGTGAGGTGCCTGAGGTCCTTCCGCCCCCTCTGGACATCGAGGGGTCCCCGGCATACACAGTACATGGCATTCTGGACTCGAGACGCCGGGTGAGGGGCCTACAGTACCTCGTGGACGGGGAGGGGTATGGTCCGGAGTAGAGGTGCTGGGTACCGGTGGGGGACATTTTGGATCATTCTCTTCTGAGAGACTTCCACCGCCTCCACCCGGATCGCCCGACGCCTCGCCCTCCGGGCCGCCCTCGAGGCCGGTGGCGGCGGGATGCGGGAGCCGCGCGTCAGGGGGGGTACTGTCACGACTTCCGTCGAAGTTGGCTCCCCTGCCTGTTCACGCGGTGCTCGGCGGTCGTCGTCACCAGCCTACTTGCCGCCACCGATCCCTTTTTCGCTGTCTGTTTGTTTTGTATTATTAGTTGCACCTGTGTCTATTTGTGTGTGCTTGAAGCACTGCCCGAACAGGCAGGGGAGCCAACTTCGGCGGAAGTCGTGACATGTCAATCTTTCCTCAGTTAGGGCTAGAACCAGTGTAGCCTACATTTGTCAGTATGGTTGATTGTGTTATGCTGTCGCTACTTCTGTAAATGTCTGAACATTCAGGAAAGTACATTGTAAGGACTGTGTTCGTGCAAAATGTTTCTGTGAAACAACGGTGGCCATCTCAAATGCTGAACCTTAATCTAATTGAGTTCAACAAAACAAGTCCTACAGACCCTAATTTTATCACACATTGAGTACTGCTCAGTTTACTGTATATGATCATGTTCCACAAAAAAGGACAGAAAACTTAAACGTACACAGATGGCTAATATCAATAATGTGCATCTCCTTGGCTCAAAGTAGAGGAGATATTGACTGCATCACTGCTTTGTCATTGTGAGAGGTATTGACGTGTTGAAAGCACCAAA